>NW_009203972.1:0-9160 GCF_000690835.1 Fulmarus glacialis
ACCCGTATATGGATATATACACACAGCCATATATACACACACGTATACACACCCCCATATATACATATATGAACACATATATGCGCACAATATGTATAAACACACATTTATATGTGGATTTTATACATATCAAGGGCAAATGAGCCCTCAGTGCCAAAAGGCATCCCCACTGCTTGGGGCGAGGGGTGCCCTGTCTGCCCTGGGTGGGGTGTTACCACCCCGCTCCAGGCCCTTCCAGCAGATTTCCAGCTGATCGAGGCAACGGGAAGGAGCAGGGAGAGGGGACCTCCCCGTGCGCGCTGGCACAGCCAGGCCCTGTCTTACGAGATTGCAGAAGTGCCTGTCTGAGCGTGGAGGAGAAAAGCTGAATTAGGATATTTATTTATTACTACGCAGATTTCGGGCAAACCACTTGAGTAAGAAGTCAAGTTTTTCCAGATCGGGTAATAGATTCACCATAGCCTGAACCCTTCTGCTGCCCCCGCACCCAGCAATAACCAGCACCCACAGCAACGCCTTCCCTGCGGCAACGCAGCCAGAAATTCAGGACCTCGCCGTGGCCTCGCACGCACGCTGCCTACCTCAGCAGCGAACCCGGGAGCGGAGGAGCTGCCACCCGAAGCTCAGCAGTGCCCCGTATCACACCGTCCTCCCCGACCTGTCCAGCTGTTTCCCAAGAGGACATAAACCTCCCACAGCTGCAATTAGCTGATTGCCAAGGAGAGAAAATTCCCCCCCAGGTCACGGCTACGCCCGCAAGCCTGCGATGGGTAGCTTTGGAGGAGCACAGCCAGCACGTCCTTGCCGTTCCCCGGTCTCTTCCTGAGCGACTGGCACCGGCCCTGTTGAATCTCCGTCCCATGACTGTTCCCCGGTGACTAAGTGCAAGAGCAGAGCTGCTTCTGTCATTTCCCGGGGACCACGGCAAAGATGCACGCTGGGCGCATGGCGGGTCTCACGCCGAGGCTGAGGCAGGGTTCAAAGCGAGCTGTTCCCCCTCTCATCCTCCTCGTTAGGGGAAGGAGACAGCGAGAAAGCCCCCTTGGTTGAAATACAACCAAAGAGGTTTCTGTTTGGCTCTTCCCCTGCTCCACACTCCCCCGCAAGAGCTTTGCTTCTCCTACAGAACCTCCGATAAAATAGTAGCACATAGTTTTAGTTGAAATTTGTGCGTAGCAGCTCTTTATTCACAGCTTCAAGAGACATAAGCTAAATTTTCTGCTTGTAAGAACCAGCCACATCAGCACGGGTCTCCAGCAGACAGGAAAACCATCCTCCTCCTCACCCCAGCCAGGCTGCAATCCCTGGGGCCAAACCTCCCCTCCCAAGCTTGGAAAGCCCAGAAATGCAAATAAATATACAACTTTAAAATACATTTATTTTTACTGAAAACTGTTTAATGGTACAGCTCATGTTGCTTTGGCACATTCCCCTCCTCGGGCAGGACCTGCTGGGAGCACGGCCTTTCCCACAGCCACGTGCACGGGGCTGCAGCGGCTGGGTGGCCGCGGTGGAGGAGCTGCGACCTGCCCCGTAAATCACAGCCCTGGGAGCACCGAGAGCTCAGTTTCACAGGAAGCACGGCTCTGGCAGATGTGAAAAACAAAAATCTGTGCTGAGACCTGGCACTGCCTCTTGGGAAACCAAAATATGTGTTCACATACCCCTTTTAGCTGCCCCTTCCCTACAGCAGCTATTTGCTCAGCAATACAGGGCTGTAGGCTGTTATGTCTACTCTGGAGAAATTAGCACCCAAATTCTGGCTAAATCAGACTCCTCTTCACCCAGCACAGCCTTAAAAGGCTCCAGGAGCTGTACTGCTGTGTTATTAGTTTAACGAGCATGCCCTAATGAGTTCCAGCCCCCACAATCTACATCAGCAGCCTTGGAAGTGCAAGCCACAGCTCAGCTCACCTGCCAAGGAGGTTTCTTATTAAGCAGAGGATGAGGGTATCTAAGACATCCGGGATCAAGAGGAGAAGCTTCATCCCAGCCTCCCGTCTCCTCCCCGGCACTGCATGAGGTTCCCCAGAGCAGGCAAGAGCAGCTGGAAAGCACTGGAGCAAGGAGAGATTATTTTAAACTTCACATGCAATTGAGTAGGTCCTTGAGCATCAGACAGGGCCAGCTGGTGTCAGTCAGGACTCATCCCCCCCAGCTGATCCAGATCATAACCTTCATCAATTAACAGCAATTCTTTATGCAGCACAGTAGTGCCCCAAAAATACCAGCAGCTCCCTATAGGGTCTGGTGTTACTCTGGGGAGAAAGTCAGATCAAGCATCTAATTATGTCCCTGCTCATCAACAGCCTGTCCCACCCCAGTCCTGCTAGGGGCTAAACCTCAAAATTTTAATTAAGTTAACAGCAGTCGCCACTAATTGAATTCCAGCTCTCAACAACTACAGCAGTGTGCAACATCTTTTTTTTATTTCTGAACTAACTGTGGGCTGCCCAGGGACGATCAGAGCTCCGGGACCAGAGGGCAGTGAACAAAAGCACCACGAGGAGTCATGGGTTTGGGCAGGGACATGCCAGCTGGTCCCAAGCCAACACCTCAGGACAGGGCTGGCTCTGCTGGTTGAAGACAAGCCTGCAGCAGAGGAGAGGACCTGGCTGTCATGCTGCCCACACAGCCCAACCACTGCAGGCAGCATCTGCTGAGGCAAGGAGATCTCCGGGGAACCCCACGCTCATTTTCTCCCCAGCACAGAAGAACAAGAGCTTCTTCAGGTTGGTCCTGCTCAGGGCTGCAGGACTCAGAGGCAGTCTTTTGAACCTTCAGTGTGCTTGCCTGCTTTTTTTGCAGCTCTCTTGGACCTTGACATTTGCTTTTCTGCCTGCATCAGAGCCCCTGTGTGGGTGCTGCTGGGCTCGGCTCCTGCACATCACCATTTCCAGTATCCAGCTCCACCTGTATCCCCGTCGGCTGCAAGAAGAAACAGAGAGGAGCTCAACCTCACACTGCTGGGACTCTAAGGGCAAACCTGTACATCACTCCACCTGCCCCAGAGCCAAAAATCCCCTATTACATCCCCTTGAGGATTTCTTTCTGCCGGTGCCCTCATTTTAATTGGGTCTGCTGAACACAGAGATACAAATAGAGAACGCAATTCAGTAAAGAACATCTTGCTCCGAGATATCCCCAGACACACTATTATTTAGCACATCCAGGATGCGTTTCGCTGCCCAAGCACGCTACCACATCCAAACCCATTTGGATCAGGCCGCAGACTGGGCTCAGAGCCAGGAGGCTCAGGCAGCGCTGCCCCGTACGTAGGCAGGGTTCAAGCCAAAGTCACCTCTGCAGGTGACATGGGTCACCCAGTGAGGTCTGATCCTCCCCTACCCCCAGAAGGAGCCTCCCTCTGCTCCAAAGCCAGGTCCACGTCACCTAGCTTCTCCTCCATTACCAGGGACTGGTCCAGGGAGCCTCACCTGCCGGAGTGACTTTGCCAAGGAAGCGACGCGCTGCATGGTGGCTTTCTCCCAGGCGGCTTCTTTTCTCTCCAGCAGCACCCGGGTGCTGGGCACAAAACTCCAGGAGCGACCAAGGGCCGGCTTCAGTGGACCGGTGCTGCTGTCCCTTGTCACCTGGTTAGTCACCTGCAGCAGAAACAGGCTTATCAGTGCCTGGGAAAAACAGTGCCACTTGGTGTTAGGAAACACCCACCAGAGATCTCCAGGAGATAATGGCCAGTCTGCTACTTTTATGAAGTTTTTTCTTCTCCATCTTCCTGGCACACCCATGCCATCCCCTCTAAATGTAGCCCACGCAACTGTCCCAGACACGTACTCAGGTAGGAGCTCGCTCGTATCTGCAAGCTGCAGTGACTTCTGGTGCTGAAGCCACCTGCAAAGCTTAACTTGGAGCCTCCAAGCGTCCTTCCAGGCATCGCGTCCTTGTCACTTTATGGCTAATCAGAGCGAAGGGCAGGGCTGTCTTGACACCTGCCAGTGCCAGGGTCAGCAGACCACCATTTTCTGTTGTGGCCTTCCCAATTCAAACACATTAATTGTGGTCCCAGCAACCTGTCCGGGTGCGTTGAGGCAAATGCAATTGCTTGGCCAGGAGCTGGGGAAGCCTAGAGCAGGGCCCCCTCCAGTCCCCAGCTCCTTCTGGATGATGCAATGCCCTGCAGTTCCTCCAAGGTAACCAAGCAAGGGGTTACTTAGTAAGCTGGCCAGCCCCTTAAATGAATGGTGTTATATCAAAAATAAATACAAACAACCTTTCAATCTGTCTGTACTTAATTCTACCTTGCTCAATCGAGTGAATGCCTTGTTGGCTGAGGACAGCAATAAAAGCAGGCAGCAAATCAGCCCTGTTCTTGCTCCACACTTGCTGGAACAAGACATCTGCGGGCTGCAGAGCAGCAGAGCTACGTCGGGGAGCAGAGCACCAAGGGATACAGGCCTCGTGCTCCCGATTAGCTGGGAGCGGGGTCCCCCCTCCCAGGGGCTCCAAAGCCTCTCCAGGGCTCCTCGCCACGGCACGCAAAGGACAAGGCGCAGCAACACTCACCACAACGGCAAGACTGAACTCCCTGGCCAGTGTCTTCAGCTCCCTGGCTAGCTGCATCATGATGGCCAAACCTGGAGGAGGACAAAGCATTTGGATGTTTGGGGATCAACCCCCAAAGTGCACCTTGGAGGCAGGTGACATCTAGATTTGCATCAGCTCTGGATTTAGTGCCAGTGCTGGTGTTCCTGGACTCCTTCAACCAATTTCCATTACCAGCACCCCAACGTACCCAGTGCACCTGCACACTCCAGGGCATCTCGCCCGAATGGATGTGGCATGGACAGACCAATCCCCAAGTTGTCCCATGCCCTCCTTTCCTATCTTGGAAGCCCTGAGGCCAAAAAACCCTACAAAAGCACCAGGAGCTCCAGACAAAGCTGGCCAGGTTAATTTAACAGGTACAGGACCCCTCTCTCCAGCTCACAGCTTCATTTCCTACAGCCCGTGACTGTGAGGGGACCTCCTGTGACAGCACTGGGTGCCACCCAGGTGTGCAAGACCCTCTGGAAGGTGTTTGAGGGGCTTCCTTGGCATCTCAGCCAGCAGAAAGCCCCTCACTCCTGATTTATGGTCCTTTCTGGCAGAAAGAGCCTCAGGGGAGCTTTGCAAACTGTGCCAGCAACCACAACGTATCTGTGACACTGTAAGCAGAGGTTTTAATCTGAGGGCAAACAGTTCAGTGCCTCCTCTGTCCCCTGGCCGGGTTTCAGACCACCGGCATGAGCTTACACGGCCACAGCCAGCTTGAATGTTTGCCGATAACACTGCAAACAGACCCCCCTTTTATCCAGTCGCAAAGCAGAAGCTGGGAGCAGTCACACCCACATCCATCCTGCCCCAGCTCCAGGCACAGCACACATGGGAGGAAGATGCTCTTCAGGACTAGCAGAGAGGTCTGCAACCTCATCGCACATCCTAACAACGCAGCTCACCCTCCGACTGCTTGCCGCCCAGCAGCGGGTAAATCACAGCCGAGACAGAGTCGATCACCACGATCTTGAGAGGTCCCACGGAGCTCACGACCTGAAAGAAAGAGGCAACGTGTGCAATGTGGAGAAACAAACCCAGCAGTTTTGGAGGTCATGAGCTGCACAGAGGCTCAAATATCCCCAGGACGGGGTGATCTGGTGTCACCCGTCAGGCACGCAAGTCCTGCTGCCCTCCTTGCAGCTCTGGGGAAGGGAGAGGGGCCCAGACCCTCGCTCCTACCTGCTGGGAGAGGCGATCCCGCAGCTCCTGCAAGGCGCTCAGCATTTCATAGACGTCGAACACACGGACCACCTGGATCCGCTGCAGAGCCTCCAGCTGCAGCACAAAGTGGCATCACCAACAGCCTCACCCCCTCCAGCACTCATGAGATTCCTCCTGCCCCAGCTGCTACCAGCTCTTCGCATTTATACCATGCCATGGAGCCAGAGACCCTTATTTCTTCCACGTTTGCCTCCACCCCATGAACACTGTTGTCCCCATTGCACTGATGGAAGCAGCAACGCGGATTGAGCTCAGGAAGCGAAAGCGTGAGCAACTACAGCAAACCCTCCCCTTCTCCCCAAGAAAAAAAACCAAAGTGCAGTGTCTGTCCCTAAGCACAGCACCCACCGGTCATGAGGGGAAGAGTTTGGACCCAAAAAAGCCCATGGGGACAAAGGCAGAGCTGGACAGACAAACCGTCTCTGGGGCTTGTCTGCAGGCAAAAGCCAAGGCAGTTTTAGCACGAGGGACCAGCTCCAGGGGAACTTGCCTGCTCTTCCTCGTCCTCTGTCCGGGCTCGAAGCATCTGGTAGACACGGGAGGCGGTGAACCCCCCCGTGGAGTCGAGAAACACGACGTGCTGCTTGAGGCCGAGAGACACGCTGGCCGCAATGCCCAGGCACACCTGGAGAGGCAGTGACCAGGCGTCAGCCAGCCCTTCCAGGTCCCTCTGCTTCACGTGCCTGAAGCCGTCATCTTCACCCTACCTGTCCTCTCCCCTCTCCTCCGTCCCACTCACCTGTGTCTTCCCACTGCCCGGTGCTCCCATGAGCTCCGTCACTTCCCCCGTGTACAGCCCGGAGTCCAGCAGCTGGTCCAGGCTATGGGTTGAACACAAGGTGGGATTATCAACACCTCTTCAGCCAGAATGGCAGGGGCATCAGGAAGCAGCGGTCCCCAGATATTTGTCCCTAGAGTCCCCTTCCCAAATGCAGACAAGTGCCTCAGGCTCTGCTCCTTCCCTCTCCACATTGTGGGCAACAGCAGGTCTGCAGCACGGGGGGCTACAAGAGGACAGTCCTGAGCTGGAGAAGAGCTGTGGGCCTGGGAGCAAGGTTTGAATACCCAGGGTTTCTCTGCATAGTCACTGTAACAACCCAGCGAGGAGACAGGGGAAAAGAAGAAATAAGGACATGCAACAGAGTAACTCGTTTCCATGCCTGATCTAGACAGTTTGGACCATCACCACACAACAGTCCTCCCAGATCCATAACCCTCTCCTCTAGAGCCCTCAAGGGAAAGACTGAAGGCAGCATGTTGTCTAGTCTAGAAGTGAGACACACAACCACTTCCCAAAAGGTGTGCAGGCTCTCGCAAGGACAACGGCAATGTCATTCCCTCAAGGGACACAGACCAGCCAGCTTTGCAGCCACAAGACATGAAGGATAATCATCTCTGCTCCCGAAAGGCAGAGACAGGCTGTGGCTGGAATTTTTTAAAACAGCTGCTGGGGATGGTTTGGACACCACTGAGCCGGCTCAGGGTATCACCACACTGAAACCCAAAGCCTGCGTTGGGCAACCACGGCCTTTTGCAGCAAGCCCAGCCCCGGGCAGACCTGCAGGCTTGCTGGGCGATGTACCCACCTTGGGCTCCCAGTGGGCAGGATGGCCGTGGAGCTCTTGAGCTCCTCGTAGAGGTCTGCTCCATTGGCAGGGAAGGCAGAGAACTGGGCCAGGAGCACACGTCTCACTGCAACGAGCGCCTGGTGGGCAGAGACACATCTGGAAACGGGACTGAGGAAGTCCAGGGCCAACAACTGCCAACTGCACAAGGTCCCCCCAGACAAGCCCATCCAAGCTGTGAGCTGAACAGCTTCTCAGCTCCCTGATTAACGTACCGGGACTTTGAAGTCACCCTTTACCTTGTAAGACAGGGAACACTTCTGGGCAACATCCTCCAGGTCTGATGACACAAAGTCCACCACTGCAAATAACACGAGGGACAAGAAGTTGGAAGCCAAACCTCAACAGACCATGAACACCAAAGAAACGACCAGCTTAGACAAAATCTGCCTACGGGCACCAACAGACAAAATGTCTGTCCCCTCTGCAAACACTTCCAGCGGATGAGCAGGATGCCCCACAAAATGGAGTACTGGAGTTTTTCCTCCGAGATGGCCCCACTGCAAAACAAATTGTTTCTTGCAAAACAGATCAGGGAGAGAAGCTGGCAAAAATTCTCCCTGTTTTGCTCAAGAGCTGCCCAGGGCCATTGGATAGCTGGGGCCAGCCAAGAGAGTGCCCTTCTGCCAGCGTACCAAAGTCTCAAGGGGCTAGTGACTGGACTAAAGTGCCAGCCCTGGGCATGCCAGGAAGGGCTAAAGCCATAGAAATTAGAAGAACTAGTGGCCCTCTCTCTTTTCCCAGGAACCACTCCAAGATTCATTTTTTCAGATAGATGTGTATGTTATTGGTTGAAAAAAATAATGGTAAAAAGCAGTTATTATATGGAAAACAAGGATTACAACATCCATGGCTCCAGCATGCACAGGATCTCACAGATCCCTTTTAAAAAGAATAAAATGGTGTTTTTCTCAGCTCTAGTCCAGTTTCTCACAGCAAGTAAAGAATCCATCTGAAGTCTTTTCCTTTCCCCCTAAGAGCAGGCCTTGGCCAGGGTGCAGTGTGCCAGGAGCTTGGGCATTTTTCAGAGGGAAGAATACACAAACCCTCCCGAAATACCTTCCAAAAGCCATAATTGATCATCCCTCAAAGAGCCTCTGCAGAGACCCCTCCCATGTCCTAACACTCTCCTGCTCCTATGGAGAAGTCCTGACTCATCAGATCTACCCAGGGGGACCCAGAAGACATCCAGCAAGGAGGACACAGGAGGGATATTGCACCAACATCACCCTTCCAGGGTGCGGGATGATGCGGGCACAGAGACCGGAGCTGCAGCCCACCAGGCTCCTACAGTCAATGCCCAGCGTGCTCATGGCAGACAACATGCGCTCACCCTCCTTTTCTCTATGGGGCTCTAAGAAAACTCCCCGCTGCAGCTTCAAGGCTGCAAGCCAAAGCCACAGAGGCAGGAGATGTTTTCCAGGGGCTGCCCCACAGCCCAGACCACCCAACCTGGCAGATGGGTCCTGCACGGGAGAAGAGTGCGGTGCCACCCCAAAATGTGCAGGGAATGACATTCCCCAACCCCAGACCCCGCTGCCACCCTGTTACCCGTCCTGATGCCATTCGCCCTGAGAAGCTGGATCATCTCTTCGGTGAGACCAGGGCAGAGCCCAGCCCGCAGGACCACCATGTCCCTGGCCGCCCCCAGGACGGAGCAGAGAGGAGACCTGCAGAGGAGATGGGAGAGTGGATTTGGCACTGCCCTGACATGGATCGTACCCCACATGTGCAACAAAGCCACAGCCTGCCCCCGGAGC
>NW_009203973.1:0-1729 GCF_000690835.1 Fulmarus glacialis
TTCTATAGGGGAAATGCTGTTAGCTTTGCCCTTCTGTAGGGGAAACATACTTCAGTCTCCCCTTCGGGGAAATGCTGTTAGCTGTGCCCTTCTGTAGGGGAAACATACTTCAGTCTCCCCTTCTATAGGGGAAACGCCCTTAGCTCTGCCGTTCTATAGGGGAAATGCCGTTACCTCTGCCCTTCTATAGGGGAAACATACTTCAGTCTCCCCTTCTGTAGGGGAAGCACCCTTAACTGTGCCCTTCTATAGGGGAAACGCCCTTAACTCTGCCGTTCTATAGGGGAAATGCCCTTAACTCTGCCCTTCTATAGGGGAAACGCCCTTAACTCTGCCCTTCTATAGGGGAAATGGCCTTAACTCTGCTCTTCTATACGGGATATACATTTAACTCTGCCGTTCTATAGGGGAAACATACTTCAGTCTGCGCTTCTATAGGGGAAATGCCATTACCTCTGCCTTTCTATAGGGGAAACATACTTGGGTTTGCCCTTCTATAGAGGATATACCCTTAACTTTGCTGTTCTATAGGGGAAATGCCCTTAACTCTGTTCTTCTATAGGAGAAACATACTTGTGTCTGCTCTTCTGTAGGGGATATACCCTTAACTGTGCCCTTCTATAGGGGAAACACACTTAAGTCTGCTCTTTTATAGGGAGTGTATCTTTAACTCTACTGTTCTATAGGTTAGTTATACGCTTGACTCTGTGCTTTTATAGGGGAAACATAGCTCAGTCTGCCCTTCTATAGGGGAAATGCCCTTAACTCTGCAGGGCAGATGCCTTTAATTCTGCTTTTCTATATGAAATACAGCTTTAACTCAGTTCCCTATAGGGGAACACCCTTAAGCCTGTGACTCCGTAGGGGATACAGCCTCAACGCTGCCCCGCTATAGGGGAAACACCCTTAACTCTGCCCTTCTATAGGGGAAATGCCCTTAATTCTGCCCCCCTATAGGGGAAAACCCTTAAGTGTGTTTTTCTATAGGATAGACACCCTTAACTCTGCTCCCCCATAGGGCATATACCCTCAATTTTGCTGCCGTATAGGGGAACACCCTGAACTCTGCCCCCATATAGGGGTTATACCCTTAACCCCGGCCCCCTGTAGCAGATATACGTTTCGTTCTGTTTTTCTATAGGGCATTTACCTTCAATTTTGTGTTCCTATAGGGATATACCCTTAACTCTACAGAAATGCCCGTAACTCTGCCCCCCTATAGGTGATATACCCTTAACTCTGTTCTTCTATAGGGGAAACGCCCTTAAGTCTGTGCTTCTATAGGGGTAACACCCTTCATTCTGCGCCTTTACGGTGAATATACCCTTAATTCTGCTCCCCTATAGAGGCTATACCCTTAACTCTGTTCTTCTACAGGGGAAACACCCTTAACTGCGCGTCTCTATAGGGGAAGCAGCCTTAATTCTGCTTCTTTACAGTGAATATACCCTTAACTCTGCTGCCCTATAGAGGATATACCCTTAACTCGGTAACGCTATAGGGGAAACACCCTGAATTTTGCCCCCCCGTAGGAGATATATGCTTACTTTTGCTCCCCTATAGCAGATATACCTTTAATTCCGCCCTGCTATAAGGGATATACCTTTAGCCCCGCCCCCCTATAGGCGCTATACCCGTAGCTCCGCCCCTCTATAGGGGACCTGCCCTTAGCGCCCCCTATCGGCTGGGAGGAGAAAGCGGGGGTGGGGGGGGAAAGTCCTCCGCCATC
>NW_009203974.1:0-13276 GCF_000690835.1 Fulmarus glacialis
CCCCTTTTTTTTTTAATAAAATTCACGGTGATGTGTGCGGGAGATCCTGTCTGTGTTGTGATTCTTGTTTACTCCAGTTACTTCTTGGCATCTCAGTCACTAGTTGTTTACATGCTTTTACTGGGAGCTGTAGTTCTGCCACTTCAGCTACTGGCACAGTTAATTAACTGGTAGGCTTGGAAGGAAACGTGCTTCTGTGCTCTTTTTTAAGAGTTGAGATTAAACTTGTGAAAACTGGTTGTTTCTTATGTTTTTCATATATGATGGAATGATGGGAAGGCAGGTGTGATAATACTATGTATTGATTTTTCATTTAATCAATCCTGAAGGTAATTTTTCTGTAGCATTGTGTATTGTTTGTGGATGAATCTACTCACAAAAAGATGGCTAATGTTGTAATACGGTTACAAGAAGTTACTATGAACCCTTAAATATAATGACGCGGTGTATCCGTGAGTTCAGCTATTTGGATTTTGTTGTAAACCTCTTAGATATGATACAGTGGAATCCTCTTAAACAGAAATTCCATGTAGCAAGTGACAGAACATAATGAAAGCATAAACAGTTACACAAATAAAATGGTCAGATGCATAACACTGCAGCTATAAACAGCTGTGGATTTCAGCGTGTTCCACGAAGTTTAGTAAGCTGGGTTATGATGCACATTTTTGGGGTCAGTTTTGACTATCACAGAAGAGCTTGAAACAGTATTGATACTTCCTAAAATAAAACTTCCTTGCTTGCAAAGGAAGCCTTTCATGTCAATATCTTAAAATATCTGCAGTGCTGATAAATTAGGAGTTATCTTTATATAATGAATTGCAATTAAAAACACTGTATGGACATTAGGTGCTGCAAATAGTAGGTGATACAACATGTCTTCGATACAGTGCAAGAGGATTTCTCAACCAGTGTGGAACAGCACTAAAGAATGTTTGAATTAAGGGTGAGGTTTTTTTGTTTATGCTTTAGGTATTTTAAAATGTCTAAGGAAGTGTGTCAACATTGTCAGAAGTCACTCAAAGCGGCTTTCCCACCTCTCCTCCAGAGGAGCCTCCTTTGTTGCTGTTGGAGTCGGTGACCAGCTGGGCTGCCCGTCGTAGGTCTACCCTGGGCTGTACAGTGGGGTAGGGAGGAGTAACGGAGGTCCTCAATGCCTCCGTGCTCCCTGTGGTCAGTCCTCAGAAGGCGGCAGTGGTGTTTTACCAAAACCCTCTGACAGCTGCAGATCTGGGCATCTGGGGAAGAGTTTTTGGTAAGATCCCACCGCTGACGTAGCTAAGTGATGTTTTCTTGCTGTCCTGATGTTTTCCTGCTTTGTGCCTGGCACAAACATTTTGGAAAGGATCTTATTTATCATCATTAACCTTGCTCTGCATGGGGATGGATGATGGAGGCTTTAGTGAAAAAAGAAAGACAACCTGTCCTCTGTTAAACAAACAAATAAACCCCGCACCATCCCATCAGGCGGTGCCGACGGCAGCTCTGGTTTGCGTGTTCGGGAGCCGCCGGAGGGGAGGACAGCAGCGCGCGGCTGCTGCTGACTCTGCTGGTGGGCACCTTGCAGGAGCAGCCATCTCCACTTTGCAACAGCGCGGGGCTGCGCGTGGTGTTTGCCGTGGTGTGAATGGATGTGTCGACACAACTCGAGTGTTCTCCTCTTCGCATTGCCTGTCTCAGCTCAAACTTTTCCGTGATGCAGCTGTATAAATATCCGAGTCCTGCCTTCGTGGCCAGTAACTGCAGATATTCCTTGTGTCTGCAGCCAGATACAAAGCACATGCCTGCCAGCGCTGCTGCAGCTTGGTGATCCCTTCTCGGCTCAGCCCGTGCTGTGAAGCAAAGCTACTAAAACACGTGTAGGTTTCAGAGACACCTGAAATTTCCAGGTGGGGTGCTCAGTATGTCATAGTTGGGTATTTGTCCTTTGGATGCTGAAATAAAAGATTTTCCTGCACTGTGGTGCTTGTGGCCCACAGATACGTTGTATTAAGAGGAAGACTGTAGCTTACTTTAGTGGACCTAAACCAGATTAAACAGTTTTTAAGTTGCCTGCATTGTTTTAACAAGGTGATTTTTTTTTTTTTTTGGTCTCCCTGGGAGAATTGTTCCTATGTAAAAGTAAAGTAATTTGGATGACTTTTGAAGACAGGCGGCTCACGTTTTGCATAATGCTGAGTTTTCAGGTGACCTGCTTTGTGACCCAGTATGCCGTTCCGCTGGCAGATTTGTAAATGTTCATAGTACAAATTTGCAATGCACGGTACGCTCTCCTTTGCTGCTGGTAGGATATTTGCTGCCACCAGAACAGGACAGATGCCCATCACCCTTGTTGCATCGTTACTGGCAGGCAGCGTGCCGAGACCTCGGCGGTGGGAGGCTGAACTGCTCAGCTTCCATCAAAGAAGCCGGGGCAAGAAGAGCAAGGAGAGGAAAGGGGAGGTGTTACAGTGGTGAAAAGCCTGGTTGTTGGCTTAGTTCTGCTTAGTCACTGATTCAGTGTGGACCCAAAATCCTAAAGAGAAGCTTTCTACAGATCTCCCAGAACACTGTCAAGGGGGAAATAATGGCTGGTGCTGCAGTGGCAGTCCTCTTGGAGGAAGAGCTTTTAGGAAACATGGATGTTCCCATTTTGCGTAATTTATGGAGAAGGCTTTACTGCTCCTGCTCAGCAGAGAGGCGAGGATCTCTTCTGAAACCTCCAGCAGTGGAGTCATCCTTGAGCCATGTCAGCTTCAATTACGAAAATCAGTCACTAGGACTTCATTAAACCAATTGCTGTATTTTAAAGTTTATAAAAGTTACTATTAGCAGTCATGAAGAAAGATCTGTTTGTTTTTGTAGAGTATATTAAGTGTAACATTGATTTTTGACTTGAAAGTGTCCAAACCCAGAATTTAAGGCAAATAAAATGGGCATGAAGGGACATGTTTTGCTTGCATTCATAAAGATGGTACTTCAGGGATTTATATGAAATAGAAAACCTTCTGCAAGTTGCATGAAATGTAATAAATTGTGCCTGAAAACGCCCCCAGTTTGACTATAAAGACCTTATCTCACCCATGTAAAATATTTATATGTAAATGCATATTTTATATTTTTCCTTTACCATCCTTGGGTTGCTTTATACTTTCATAAATGGCATCTCTGGTGTTTACTTGTAGTAGAGGCAGCAAAAAAATCTCAAATGTTTTATTTGATGTTATTACTTTGACTTTTCTTTTGGTTTATTTTGGGTATAAGGAGGAGCAAAAAGGCTGATTAGAGTAGAGAGTGCTAGGGTGATAAAAGCAAAAGTGGAGAGCTGGAAATTTTTCTTGAAGATCTTTGTTTAATTGGGACTTATCCCTCAGACACATGAATCGAAAGTTTTTCATGTCGCTGTTCTTTGTCTGCCACTTCTACCCCACTTTGAATTGTATCTAATGTTAGTCTAAGAGGATACGACTTTCTGTATCTGATTTTTAAGGCATTTGTCACTGATTCTATGGCTAAAAGACCTAAAAAGTTCTTGAGTTTTATAGTTGGGGAGAATATTGCCTGAACATACTAAGGTGATTCTGTCTTGGCATTTGGTAGTGATGTGGTTGCTGTAGGAATATTTGTGTCCTGTTTTAATGTTCATGTTTCTAAAAATGTTCGGTATTTTGAGTGTTTTCAATAAAATCTTCAAGAGTGATTCAAGTTTGGGAGGCACTTTAGTGAGTGACTTAAAGCTCAAACTATTTATTGAAGAGAAGGTGAAAGGTGACATTGCTGTTGCTTAGAAATACTTAAATAAGAGAAAAATATCAGTTTAGGAAAAAAGGAAAGAAGAAAGCTACAGGAAAAGCCAAAATTGATAGTTGAAGCAAGACAATTTGCAGAGAAAACATAGAAAACAAGTTTACAGGAGGTAATTAGCAGTTGATTCAATTTTTAAAGGGACTTAGTAGATCAAAGATGTGGTGGTTTTAGCAGCTTTTCACCTTAAAATTTGTAGTTACCAATTTTATCACAGCATGCTTTGCACTTCCTGCAGTTGAAAGGTTTATAAAAGGATTTCCCCCCCTTTCCCCTATGTCCTTCCAGTGGTGCTTCTGATTCAACCCTTCACTGTCCCACCTCATTGCTTTGATCTGTTTTCAGTGGTATAGCCAAGGCAAGGCAAAGGCTATCGATGCTGAGCCGGGGGAGGCCTTGCTCTTGCCGCCAGCCCCTGCTTCTCTTGTGCCGGTACCAGTCTGTGCCTGGTGTGTTGGTGGTGAGTCACTCCCAGTGCCTAATTAGCAGCTCTGCCAGTTAGGGCTGGCAACAAAAATTAGAGGAGCTTTTAGCTCCTTGCACCAGCTAAACCGGAGTGTTGTCGGAGCAGGAGTAAAAGAGGGAGCAGTGCAGTCAGAGGTGAGAAATGGGGCAGTGCTCTTTGGTGGCAGTGATGCATTGGGTTGGTTCAGTCGTAGTGTGAGCTGCACCCTTAGTTCCAGAGTCCCGGAGCAGCCTGCCAAAGCAGAGGCAGGGAGGTCGCCGGCTGAAGGAGTGATCCAGACAGTCGTGTCTCCCAGCCAGTGGATTAATCCTGTGTTTTCAGCATATTCTGTGAAATGGACGAATTTAAGACTGTTGTAATGCGCTTTGCTTTCCAAATATCCCAGTGAAATGTTTGCTGAGTTAGTCACTGAGGGGGAGGGAGAGGGTGGGCAACTCCTACTACTCCTACACGGCGTGCGATGTGGGAGGTGCAGGATTACGCTCTTGTGGTATCTTATTCCTAATCGTTTTTTCAGGCAAGGCATTGCTGAAGAGGAGAGGGTTTGGTATTTTTGCTTGCAGACCTGGTCTGTGTTTTGTCAGCTCTTTTTTGAAGAAACTGTGAACTTCATAACCCTAAATCCACAAACTTTTGGGATCCTGCTTGTCATTTCTTGATCAATTGTCCTTTTGAGATGAAGGACTAATTTTTCAAGATGTTGCAAGAAGAAAACTTCTTAAGCTTGCAACATGGCTATTCTAAATTAAATGTAAAGGAATTGTGGTGTTCTGGTTAAGCTATTATTTTGCTGGATGCTGGGACTGACTGGTCCTACAGTGTAAGGAAGCTGAGCGAGGGTGAGGAGGGCTGTTGGTATAGGTCTCGCGGTGCTCCCTGGGTTTGCTGAACTAGTGAGACTGCACTGTAAACTCGGTGCTTTCACTTTTTTGGAAGTGGGCCTTGTATATATCAAATAAAATATTAAATTTCATCCCATTAGTGTTAGTCTCTCCAAATAAATAGTTTAATAGCAGCTTGGGACTGGCTGTTGAGCTGTCATAGCAGTGGCTGGTGGAGAAGGGTAATTCTTACTTCGCTGAAATAAATCTGAGCATTGCAGGAGATCATTAAGCTAGTTAACTCTGATCTCAGAGTAAAACCTTTTTAAACTCCCAGTAACTGAGAATTATCTTATACTTCAAATTATAACCCATAGGTTTCTGGCTTTTTCCAGGAAGCGAAAAAACCAGGACTTACTTAACTTACCACAAGAGGAAAAACTTCTTGTACCCAACCAGTCTGGATGGTCTGTTGGCTCTGAATGAATCCAAATTGTTTATTGACATTCAGACTGCAAAATGCAATGGATACCTAGAAGGTAGTTCATTTTCATATGCTATTCCTAATGAAGCTGTTTGAATGCTGATTTGCTCACCGCATGAGACCAGAATACAGATTTACGCTATAGGATTCATGCCCTGTGTTTGAGATGGCTTTTTGTATCTCTGTAAAGATTGTTTAGGAGAATGAACTTCTGATTGTAAAAGTACCTTGAGCTTAGGAATGTTTTCGTAAAAGCCTAATTTTTTTTTTGCTATTTCTTAGGGTTGTGAAGCCCCACACATACTGTTGTGATATCTGTGGTATTATGGTAATGGAATTATTCTAAATTCATTTTAGCTGTTTGTAAAGCAATTTTGCGAATACCCGTAGAAGAGGATTGTGCCGACTTACCAATTCAGAGACCAAATTAGTTATGACTTACGTGAGCCATAGGTTGATGGACGTGCTGGTAAGAGGTGGGTGGGGAACTGGATGAAAAGTGGGTGCGTGGGAGCAGAGGCGCACTCCGGATCCATCGGTGGGTGGTTGCATCGCTCCTCCGAAACAGCTGGGCAGTTACAGGTGAGCCCAGCGCTGTCAGGCGCTCCAGCCTGCTGGTGTGATGCATCTTCTGGAGCTCGGGGTATACTGATGCTCCGGGTACAGCCGGTCTTCCCATGAAGCTGATGTATGTGGAATAGTTCCTGCAAGAGGCAAAAACCTCTGGATCGTGTATTTCTGCATTTCACTGGAAAACCCAAGTTGCTAGAGTTTGAGATCAGAACTGGGGCGTCATCGGTCCATGAATTCTGCGGATGTGGGTAATGGTGTAATGTGTACCTGCAACCTTTTACTGTGAGAAAATCACTTTCTTGTTAAGGCTGCAGTGCCCGACAGTATGTGAGTGCAAGGGACTTTCAGTTGCACAGGAGTAATTTTGTGTTGGGAAAAGTCGATAGAAGAGGTTAACGAAGCTTCTCGGCTCTCTTCAAAACAAAAGCACTTTTCTCAGCCCTAGGTTTAGTTTTTAATTAGTTTGGATTATGGTGTGATTTAAAGCGGGTGAAGGGATGATGAGCTCACGTGATCTGGAGGTTTGAACCTTATGCTGCTATTTGTACTTTTTTGGTTAATAATGTATCCTTTGCTAGAAGGATGACTGGTGGGTTAACAGGATTCCTTCCTGTAAAACATTTTTTAAGAAAAAAACAGACTTCTTTTGCAAACTTCATACCAGATTAGAGTTTCCAGACAGCAGTGCAGAATAAAGAAAAGAGTGGTTTATTGTGAAATCCACTTCTGTTTAGGAAAAAATAAATTCCGTGCAATACTTAATTTAGTGATGTTATATTTTTTCCTTCTTCCTCTAAGCTATAGAGGCAGCATAATTTTATATACTTCATATTGAAAATTCATTCAAATGCAGTCTGGATTTATTTATTTTTACTATCTCATCAGCAGAATATACTTTTTTACATGAATGTATTTTATAGATATATTAAAAAAGCAGGTTAAAAAGAATGTTCCTGAGGAATTGTTTTATTTGTTAGCACGGTATATATGCTTTTAATGCAATTTAGATTGTATCTAGCAAAAATTGAGCTTGAAATTCTGAAGCTGGTGCTTGTTCTTGTAAATAATGCATACTTTAAGTCAACACTTTGCATCATTATCTTGAGCAATGGTTTAGCCTTGATATATTTCAAAACACATGTATTAGATAATGTGCTGTATACATATATAGTTATTTATGGCTATAAACTTTCTGATTAGATATTAATGTTAAAATAGTATCAGAATGTTTGCTGAAGATGTCTTCCTTCTTCTGCCCTTTAATCAAGACATGGTGTTAATACTGCATGTAAGAAATGCAGGTACTGGAATTTGTCAACTTTTCGTGAATCAAGTAAGCATTCTATTTATGACTTGTAGTTCTTTTCCTTCGAAATGGTATATTAAATAATATGTAAGATAAATTTAAGAGGATATGTTTTCTAGTAAGCAGTTTACTGTAGTTTGATTGTTGGAAGACTGCATTTTTCTGGTATTTAAAGGAAGTTGGTCCTGAAAATGTCTTAGCAGAGCAAATTACCTGATTGAAGAAAATGCATTTGATACTCCTTATTTCAGAAGTGGAGCTGTTTGTGCAGTCATTTAGAAAGACTGAGCTAGCGGTGGTGTCTGGAGAGCATGTCCTTTGTGTAATGAAAAACCCACCCTGAGAAAGGACTTTTATTGGGATATTTTGGGAGAGAGCTTAGACATCTGTTCTGCTATCTTTACTGTTATACCTCCAGCTGAGTGTTTCCTTCTGTGGCCTTCCTTGATACACATGTATGATGATCTGTGCCTTATATTGCAAAAGGACTTCCCACAGATGGAAGAAAGGGGTACAAAAAGAACTCTTGCCAGCTTCTTTTGCTAGCCATTATCTGTCTCAGTTGCATGGAGCTTATGTGTAAATGCAAATTTGGTAGTTATTGTTTCTTGAATTATACTTGGTTGTTAGTCATTGCTGAGATTCATAATGGTGACATTTTGATAAAGTCACAGTGTGCAGATGTGTTCATCTACTTCCATATGAAGAAACTTGGGTTCTTTTGAGTACATTTAAAGGACCTTTCTTAATTCAAAACACCATTGTGTAAAAGGTTGCTGTGAAGCTAGTTATTTTGTTTTCTTAATGTAATTCCACTCACAGCCTTGATTTCATTTCTTCCTATAGTTAGAACAACGGGGTTGCTGACGGGTTACACTTGTAGTGCCCTGGTGCTGTAAGTCTCCTATACTGAAATTAAGGTGAGAGTTTGTAGTGTTTATCAAGAGGATCTTCAGTTGTCCCGGTGGGACGTTGCATTTCCACTGATGAAAATCCTCAAGAGCTGGGATTTACTCTGCAACTTACTCTGGCAGCTGCTATGCAAGAAACTCCCCCTTTGCAGTGGTGTTTTGGATTTTTTCCATCAGCAGCTTCCAGATGGCTGCTTTGGAAAAGTGGATACCTGGATACATGACTTATGGTCACCCACAAATACTGGAGCTTGCTGATTTGGAGGTAAAAGTCTTTGCTAGTGTATGCAAAGTAATTGGAACCTTGCCTTGTAATTTCATATATTGATTGCTTGCATGTGTTGGCTAAGCCTGCAGCACACCTTTACTCACCTGACGTTCATAACCGCTTCATGGTGAAGCTGTGCAGATATGCCATCCCTCAAGGGATGGTGAGGTGTAATAGGACAGGGGTTGACATACAAGCTAGTTGACCCATGCTTTCCTCTTCTGCAGTTGCACTGTGATGTTCAGGGTAGAGCGAAAACATTTTTAACTTTCTGAGCCAGGACTTGCCTTAATGATGTAGCACATAGTTTAAAGCTTTTTAGCCAGGAAGCGTGCAGGTGGTTCAAGAACCACTGATGTCGCTTTGCATGCGCAAACTATTCTCTGTAAGTGAAGCCAAGGAAATGCAGCTTATGGCATCGGTCTTCTGAGGTTGTCCAAGCTGTACTCTGTTTCTCTAAGTAATGCTCTAGGTGGTATCTACAAAGAATTTGATGTGAAAAGGAGCTAAATTTAGTTATAAACTTTCCAGGTGTTAAAATAAAAGCAATGATCTGAGGGAAGTGTTTTGTTAATCTGGTATTTGGGGATTAATTACTCTTTTGAGTTCTGTATGTTTTAGCTATTTGCTAGGTATACTCTGAGCTGGGCAAAGTGGGGCCAGTCTGTTCACATCAAATATTTGTCTGCGCTCTTCCTGTACCTTTATTTTGTATGTATGTAGGTGTTGACTGATAGTAAGGAAAACAGTGGGTAAACAGTTCAGTCAAAAAACCTTATTTATAAGATGTTAATATGCATCTAAGAAGAAACCTCTGGCATGGAGTGGAATAATGAAGTTTACACAGGCACAGTTTCAATTACAATTTTGGATGAATGCTTATTGATGGTAGAAGGAGCCGCTTCTGCTAAAGTGCTAGTGCTGCCGCTGCTAAAGGACATGAGATGTGCTGCTGTTTCTACGGAGCAAAATAATCTGCTTCCTTGCTAGAAATCTGTTTTCACATTTTCCTTTTTTCTTTCCTGGAGCTTTGTGCATGAGGAAACTGGGGGAATTACCCTCTGCTGATAGTGTCTCCAGCTTACCTCTGCATTGCCCGGTGAATCCTGCTATCCTGTTGTCACCTGTATAGTTATGAAGATGTATGAGACGCCAGCCTCCATGTAATACAGCTCTGGGCAGTGGTGGATTTTTGCTCGAGTTGCTTTGCACACCAACGCCAACATGTCAGATGCAGTTTACAGTGTTTGAATGAACATCAGCCCTCTAGCAGGAACTTTTAAAAACATTACTCAATAAAATTCAGTGCAGAGTTGAGATAGCGAAGATAATCCTCCATTTGCTTGTAGAACAGGTGTATGTTATATAAAACAGGATAGCACTGGGGCTGGTTTTTGAGGCTCATGGTTGGGAGGGAAAGAAATTTGCATCGTAGAGTGTGTGCTGGATTTCATTGTCTTGGGCTAGAATTGAGCTGAAATTCCTGTGCGCTTCGTGGGGAGGGATCTGCTCTGGTCCCTGAGACTGTGCTGGCAGTTTTACAGCTCAAATACCAATTCCTGGTCCTCATGCACCTTTTGACTTCTGTAAGCTTTGAAGAAACACAGTTTGTAGAAGTGTAATTTCTCTTCAGTTCTACTCGAGCTGACCCAGCCCCCTGGTTAATTCGCTGCGTGCTGTAACATCAAGCCTCGTAAAATTCAGTATGGTGAGCTCTAAACCTGCATTTGCTATCAGCCCTAAAAGTCAAATCAATAATTTGAAGATCTGTAGCTCCTTATCCAGAAGGTAATGCTGTGCTGGTGCAACATGCCTCCTGGGCTGGAGAGAGGAACGCAGCTGGGCAGCCCCGTCTTGTCCTGGCGTTTTGTTGGGCTCCCATCACACCTCAGGAGAGGGTGGCTCTGCCATAGCCTTTCCCTGTGGGGAAGAGGGTGGTAGGAGGAAGAGTGTTCCCCGAAAGAGAGCTCTGTCTTGCTCCATAATAGGGAGATAGCAAAATATCAATCTCAACAATGCATCTTCTCCTGCAGAGTCTACTCCCCCCTTACATCCATCAGCCTTACTGGGCACTGCTTCCCTGCCCAATGTCATGACCTGGTCTTCTGTAAGGTGGTTTTCCTCATAATTCCAGGGAACGATGATGTGTTTTTCCTAATGGCGAGCGTTTGGCTGAAATCTTAGCCAGCTCTTTTGATATGGATTGTTCGGCTTTGGCTGGGAGCATCTGGGCGGGGAGGAAGGTTAAGGCTGTGTTTGGGGGCAGCTTGGAGCTGCGCAAGGAAATTCATTAGAAATTTAATTACACAGAGATATTTGGAAATGAAAAACTTGCCAGTGCCGGGGAGGGAGAGCTGCCTCCCGCACAGGGCTCTAGTGGCCGCAGTTTTCGGACGCAACCAAATTCTTTTTCCATGTAAGAGCAGAGCCACAGAGAGGTGGTTTCTTGCATCGGTCTGTATGTGCAGAGATGTGGATAGCAGAGCCTGCCTGTGAAGGGTGGCATGCAGAGGGGTCTGAGGTTAATGGATGGTATGGATTTATGGATAATTATGGTTACACTGGCCGGTTTCTGGGTTCAAACCTCTTGCCATTAAAAAGAGACTCTTTTCCATTTAGCTTGAAACACATGTAATGTGTGGCCAAACATTAGGACAGCAGGTGACAACGCTATCATCAGCTCATGGACCATCAGTCAAAAAAGATTGTGCTTACATCATTAGATGTGAGATCATCGCAGAACAAAATTGATAGAGGAAATTAATTATGCAGCTTTTATATTAATACAGATATATCTGGCTGTGATGATGAGTCTACTAGCACACTTATAAAATTTTTAACATAACATGATCTCTTACCTCACTGGAGAAAAAAGTCTTTTGGAGTGTTTTTAAATTCTGTTGCCTTGACCACTGAGGTCTGATAGCATGCTGGGCTGTCCATGAAGCTGCATTTTGGGAAGTTTATGTTTTTGGCGCTAAGTCATTCATTAGTGTGGCTATGAGCCTGCCTCTTACTGGGTGGTTGTGTGATTACTGGAGGCTTTTGCAGGAAAGTAAAGAAATATTGAAGTATTTACCAGAAAAATTATTCAAATTTTTGACGTAAAGTTATTGCCATTTGAACTTTCCACAAACTTAGAATGATGGTAAGAAGCACTGGAGCACGTAGACAAGCTTTGTGTGTTGACTGGGAGAGTCTGAGCTTCAGGGTCTTCAGTTTGTGCAGCTTCAGCATCTTCAGGCTGGCTGACAGATGTGGTGGAGGTAATGTAGTGAGATGGAAGGCTGCAACCGAGTCTGTGTTTTGGTATCCTTAAGTTTAGTTTCCATATGTCTAACCATTTTATTTTTTCCATGTAACACAGCACTGTAGAGATGTGGAAAACCCATCAGGTATCCTGTGGTAGAATCTGTACTTAACAGTCTTCTGTAGTTTGAAAGAGATTGAGCACAGTTTAGAATTTTTCACAGCAAAGTAGATCACAGGAGCTGTTAAGCTCATGAAGGAATGATAACTTCACCAAGTGCCTGTAATGTGTAGACAGTGTGCCTTTAGGCAGAGGGGGGAAAAAATCTCCAATTTTACGATTGGCTTGTTTCTGCTATGTTTTAAGAGGATATAGATGTAGCATTGTGTGAAAAATAATGTACCTGTTTATTCATTTTGGAATTTAAGGTCTACTCTGAGAGACAGGCACATCTAATCTAAATGTGTTTGCGAAAGTCAGAAATGCAAAGGTACTTTTTCCTTAGGTGTGGAACATCACAGATTTATTTCATTGTTTACTCCTGTGTTGATAGATGCTGCAAAAGCTTTAGATGTGGAGGTGAGGTAGTACTTCTTGTTCTGGGTCTCTGGGGTGTCCAGAATCAGACCTAATTTGATTAGAGGCACCGTTCTTTTTAAAGCGATGACATCTGAAATCTGTAATTCACATACACACACAGCTTTCATGCTGTTCCGAGACCCCAGGCAAGGCTGTCCACCATTTCCGTGTTTTAAAGCCTCTGGCAATAGCCATTAGGAAAAATGCATCACTAAAAGGCATAACTGTGGGGAATGGATTATACAAAACGCCTTACTATGCCGATACTCTGGAGAACTATTGATGGATACAGAAAACATGGACATTTAGCTAGTGTTAGCAGATGTGTCTAAACGCTGTGCCAATAGAATGAGCTATTTAAGCAGAAATGCAGGTGAATGCAAAAGGAAAGTGCCTTAAGGTAGCTGTGACGGAGTGATGGTTTTGAGTATGGTGACATTGATGATGATGCTCTGTTTTGAGAGAGAATGTCCCCGGTGTCATGTTGGGGGAGGTGGCCAAGCCATGCATGGGGCTGCAGAGTCACCAATATTTGTTAGTTCTGGCAGTTGTTAGTTACTGAATTAAAAAAAGGATAAAACCTGAGTGGTGCAGAGGGTCACAGCGTGTGCCCAGTGCTGCGTGCAGGCTTCCCAGTGGGACCCTTGGTGGCTGTAGGTGAGCCACCTCCCTGGCTGCGGGAGCAGGCAGCATCCTTCCAGCTTTGCTTTGCTACTTGAAAATGTTTAAGAACAGCAGCACTGCAGCTGTAGCCCCGTCCTGGCACCTGCTGAGGAGCACCAGACAGGCTGGGGAGACCGCTTTGTTCCTTCCAGATATGGCGCTACGAAGAGCG
>NW_009203974.1:13295-14750 GCF_000690835.1 Fulmarus glacialis
TTTCCAGTCTTCAGCCAGCAAAGAAAGAAAAGCTCTTAGGTCATTATATCTGCAAAGAGATGAAAACAAGGAAATCCACTCTCTTCGTCCATGGTCTTGGACTGGGACAAGAGGAGACCCCTGCATCAGATACTAACATGCCCATAAAACGTAGTTTAAAAAGAAACCCCAAACTTGAGTTAAGCCCTAGTGTCTCCTGCAAAGGGTTCGTGGCTTTTTATTTCGTTTCTGGAACAGCTTCACCTATGCTCAGAAATACATATTTTTTTTTTAATTGCGTGGAGCATGCTGTGCTATGAGCTTTGAGAGGACCTGCCCTTCTTGGCCACCACTGGATCTGTCTCATTCAATTAAAAGGAAAAAAAGTGTGGGAGATGTGTCGGGAGCAGTGTAAGGCGGAGGAGCTTGTGCTTGGATGCCCGCCGGTGCCGGCTGAGCCGGTGCAGCTCTGGGTCTTGGGCAGCGCCTGCCCCTGCAGTGGGATTTGTGAGAAAGGGATGCATTCAGCCGCTATCGCCCGTGTCGGAGTCTGCCCTTCGCTCCAGCAGTATGAGGTCATAATAATGAACGCAGGGGAAAGGCGCTCAGAGTGAAAGTGACCTTGTGAACTTTAATTGCTGGCTCATTTGCATCGGCTCTGATGCTCCCTGAAGGCTCTGTGGCCAGGTGGCTGTTAGTAGAGGCATCCTATGGGAGGGTCTTAACCTTTGTTTCCATAATTTGGGTATCACACGCTCATATAACAAAATATTCCTGGTCACCTTGCAGTTCCAAGTCCTTTTCCTTCCTTTTGCTCTTGGATTGTACTCGCTGCTCTGACACGCGCTTCAATAGCAAATGTTATTCTGTCTGGGCACGCTCATTAGGAAAATGTTGATGGTGGAGTTAATAGGAAAAGTAGTCTAATGTTCTAGACTAAGTCAAGTAAATTGAGGCTTCATTCTTTGTACCAGCCCGCAGCATACTGTTACATCTCTGAATTTCTTCATTTGCATGTTTTATATGTATTTTTTCTCATTATGTTCATTTTTGTGAAAAGAAATACTGTGTTATTGAAAGACAAAGTAAATTAAATAAGCTCGGTACTAAAATGGTCGTCACAGAACATATCAGTTATGTGCACTAATGAGTACCCAAACCTTGGATGGTGCAGAAATAAATTGCTTGCTCTCTTTACTCATTTTTTTGCTTTTATTGGAAAAGTAAAATTGGAGACTGCCTTCCTTCCTTCTTTGCACCCTGCTTTCCTTAAATAAAACCCAAAGCAAGATGTGATTTCTTTTCCTATTCTGGTGGAGGCTTGGGTAGCCTTTTTCAGACAGGTTTGCCCAGAATCTATTTTCGGGGCAGGTGTCCTCTGGACCCTTAGCGGAAGCCGAGACCTTGACAGATAGCGGAGCCGCTTCGAAGAGGGGGTGCTTGCAGGCAGCCGCTCTTCCGCCGCCCGCGGTCACA
>NW_009203974.1:14781-46761 GCF_000690835.1 Fulmarus glacialis
TACTCTGCTGAGTGCTTAAAGAGAATACCCTTGTGGCTGTTCAATGTGGCTCCAAAACAAAAACATATTTTGCTCATTTAATAATTGAAAATACGTTATTATGTAAGGTTTCATTGGTACTTTATGGTGCTAGAAGAGCTATTGTTATTGGGCTTTAACCCCATATTTAACTCCCCGCTCTTCTGCAGTCTGATTGAAGATACTGCTTAAAATCCAAGCAATTTTAATGACTCTGACCAACTTCTTTATTTCTTTTTTTTAAGAATCAGTTATGAATCTTGGTCTAAATATGTTCTGTGCTCCCTCTGCTGGCTCAGCAGCAAGGATTAACGCTTTGCCTGCCCTCCCCATGGGGAGCGGTGATGGACGTGTGCCCACAAAGTACGAACACAGGAGCAGGAGCTTCATTAGAATTGCAGCAGGAGAGACCTCAGTGTGTCAGAAAGGAGAAGGTGGTTTGGGCCAGGAAACCTGTTTTGTATTCAGTGGTCGTGTCAGGTTTTACTAACAGAGATAGAGCTATAATTTGAAAATAGTATGTCAGTAAAAAGAGAGGCATCTTTTAAAGGTAGTTAGCTTTTTCAAAAAATAAAACAGAAAGCGGGTGATATTGACAGGAAAATAACATTTTAGTGGTAAGCTTGGGGAAGCTGGAGTTTGTACCAGGATAGAATCAAGCTCTTTACATACAATTAAAAGAGCAGAGGGAATTAAGTGCATTTTAGGTATAATTTGATGCCTACAGTTTCTTCTTCCTTAGAAACCAATGAATATGTGTTAAATTTATCTTGGCGTATGAAGAAGATGTAATGACTTGTGCTAACAAGATAAAGGAGAAGGCAGCACTTAATTTCCTAGGTAATACACAAAATAAAAATGATTTGCATGCCTTCAGATGATTATGCACAACCTTGTTAAATGCCCTGCAATACAAACAAAGAACAAATGAGTTTTCCAGGTAGGACGCATTTTTGTGACTGCAGAATGCCCATGGAGGGACATGAGGCGCAGGACTCGTTCTCCACTGGTGCTCAGGTTTTTGATCATCATTGCTGGCAAGGCAATGCATTGAGAAACACAACAATGTCAAGAACATAAAACGGCGATGAAATGTCTGTGTGATATTTCATGGTTACACGGTGATGCTTTGGTTAAGGATATGCTTGTTCTCCGAATTTAAATTGTCTGAGTTGCTCTCCTCTATACATTTACTCCCCGATTGCTGTGTAAGGTGCAACCCATTGGTGATGCTTACAGCCCTGCTGCTGTTTTCTTCTAGGGACTCTCCTAGTAACTTGACATTTTCTGCTGGTGTTTAACAGGCAAATTGCACTCTTTGGGATTCCAGAGGGCATTTGGTTTCTCTGTAGACTACTGTAATGTGTAATGGCCCTAGGAGCAATAGTGGGTAGTGCTGCGTATATTGACTGGTGCGGCACTGTAATGAGGCGTGGAGAGGAGCTTTGTGCCCAGCTAGCTCTGTTTGAGTTGTCAGTCACTGCTACATCATGGTTGAAACGGTTTATTGGGTATGACTGCCAAATTTTACACAGGTGCCAGATTAATTTTGATGTATTGTATTTGTGGCAGCGACTCCGGACAGTTTGCGATGTCTCTGCTGGAAGACTGTCAATGGAAGTGTATAAGCAGTTGGCTAACACATCCATGGTGCTGTAAATAATTTCCTTTAGTATTTTCAAAACATCTCCAACAGGAAATATATTACAGAGAAAGAGGGAAGGGTTCCTACTGTAAGCTAGATTTCTCTTCAGTTTCAGATTGCCTTTTAGATGGGTAAGGTCTGTTCGAAATGTTGGTTTGCTGCTGTTCCTCAGCCCCTGGTGTGACAAATCCACTCTGCTCTGAGTGAGATATTCGGATATTCGGATATATGGGTATTCGGATATTCTACTTCTTCTCTTGCTAGGATCTTTGTCTCCCAAAACCTCTTCACAGTCAAGCACTGCGATGCAGATGCTTTTTCTTTGCGAGGTTTGGAATTTGTTGTCTTCAGCTTTCTTACATATTCCTGTGATGCACAAATGCCTCCCTCAAAGGTCCCACCTGGAAAATGTCCTTTCCTCCTTTTCCAACCCACCCTGCTCGCGTTGTTTACAGGAGATTGATGTGCTGATGTGCAACAATGACGGCTCTGTCAGTGCAAAGCCTGGGATGCTGCACATACTGGGCAGTGGTGCGGGCCTTCCGTAAGCTTGTGCTGGTTTGAGAAGCGTGACTGTGGGGCGGCGGTGTGGCTGCTGTACCGCAGTCAGGTCACCACCGTATGTCGGGTGCTGGAAAAAGCTGAATCTGGATTAAAGTGGAGTCATGCTATCAAGGTAAACATGGGCGAGTTAGTTGGAGGTAGAATAGGTCGGGTTGAAATAAAAGAGAGTTAGTTTTGGTGGTGCCAATTACCAGCAATTCCTGGAAAAGTATGCTCAGAGCAGCGTGGGGACCCAGAGTCCTGGCACCCGACTCTAGTACTGGACTATTAACTTTCTTGCTTAAGAAGCAATGTAGCAGGTAATTCCAATCCCTAGTGTTGCTTCCTTTTTTTAAATGCTCAGACTTGTATTCTCTCATCTCTTGAAGTGAAGAAAAGCCGTTGAGCCCTCTGTCTCGACTTCCCAAGTGAGAGATCCTGGTTTCTCCTAAGAGCCGTATCTTGCTTTCTGCAACTGGTGTGTCACGGTCAAACTTAATGACTAGTTCAGACCTCTGGATGTCGAGTCATTCACATGGTTTCTTCTGCTGTTGCTGTTGTCTCGCCTGACATCCATGCACAGTTGTGTTCCTTAATTATTCAGCTTTTGGTGGGCTTCTAGAATACAGCTGTTTTTTCTCTGCCTGAGTAGTTTGAGGGGGAAAAATACCCAACCCTAATTTTCCAGTGAGTATTAGCCATGTTCAAAAGCTGTTCTTTAAAAGCAAATTTGAAAAATGGCTTCTACTAACCCAGTGTGATGTTTAAAGCAATCTCTACTGACCATACAAATCACGTTAGTTACTTCACTAGCTTGCTTCTTGCCTACTTTTCCATGACTTTATAGCAAGGCATATTGATGAATCTTGCTTTTCAGTAACAGCCTTCCAAGAATTAAACTGTTACTGGAAATAGATCCAGCTTTGCTTTCTTATTTTGTAATCATATTCCAATCTACAGTGGAAGTTTGTTTTATCTCATACCTTCCTGCTCTTCCTGGTGAGGTAGCCTTATGGTAAATTCATTAATTTTCTCATGACATTTCACTGAAATTACTGATTGGTTTTTCTTCCCTGTTTTGTTAAAAATGTCAGAGATTTCTAATAAGTTGAGGAAGCATTTTACAGAAACTGTGCTCATTTTATTTGTAGTCTAACTTTTGTACAGGGCTTTGTAACTTGGCAGTAAGTAGTTGTATTGGACAGGCTATTAGGAAATACATGGTGGGAGCAATCTGGGGACAGGGTAACCTTACAGGTTTCTTCTGCCTCTAACTTCTGGGATTTTTTTAATCTTCTAGCACCACCAAGAAAATTCAAGTAAAGTCACAAAAAAATACCATTTTCTGGAAGTAGTAATTTTTCATTTTTTATTACTATAGCTTTATGGTTTGCTCTTAGGCAAAAATAAGTGAAAGAATAGAGTGCTGATCATGTAATTCTCATGCAGCCCATCTTTGGGACAATGCAACTGCAAATCTCAGTATTATTTGTAGGCTTTTTACAACTGAAATGTATGGATTAGGTAATATTCCTGGCTGGCTGTGAAGTATCGTTTTTTACTGTGGGCCCTGATCTCAGCTGGAGGTTTTGATGGTGTTTCTGTACTAATAATCTCAACACTCCAGACCAATTGTTCACCCTTCCTCTGGGAAAGTGTTTTGGGTGAAACCAAAGGTGGTACTTGGGGTTAATCAACACAAGATATTTGCGTAATATTTGTAGGGCCATCTGACCTCTCCAGGTGTAGTAGATGGAAACTGAAATTTTTTTCTTACTTGCTGGGGTTCTGGATATATCTAATAGCGATCGTTTTCAGTTGAATGACTACAATTATTTTGTCGCATTAATAGCAGTTACTATATGCAGCTAAAGATTACAAAGCTTGTAAGAACAAAAAACTCAGTCTCTGTTACCTTTATAGGGGCTGCCTTCATGTCAAGACAAGTTTTATGCAGGGATTATGCATGAAATGTCATAAATGACTGTTTTGCGGAGCAGCTCGGTGGAGAGTCCCTGAGAAGAGAATCGCGTCTTGGTGCAGTTGGTTTGAGGTGGAAGTAGAGTAAAGCCACTGCGACAGCGGCTGTCTTGCACTCGATTTTAGAACAATAAACCCCCCATCACTGTCATATTCAACTTCTATAATAACATGAAAATTATGAAGATACGAATTCCTTCTCTGTTCTTTTTTCCTTTGTAAAAGAAACAGCTGAAAGTTTAAAGTGGCCACAGGATGCACAGCGACTCCTTAAAGACAGTGGTGAAGAGCAGACTTATGCCACCAATAAAAAAAGGGTTTTTTTGGGAGGGGAAAAGCCAATATTGTCAAACCAAAGAAGATTACTAGAAGTAAAAAGACACTTCTCAGAAAGAGGAAGCTGTCATAAACCAAGGAAACTAGAAAAGGGCATGAATTCTGGAAAGCTGAATTTAAGAACAAAATAGGAAAGTCTGCTTCTGAGACTGAAGAGCAGCTTATTAATGACTGTAAGTAAAAGCCACTAATAAAACCTTTTCCAAATAGATTGGCTTCCAGGTGTAAAAGACGCACTTGAGAAAGACAGGAATGCAAATGTAGAAACTAAACTATTTCTTTGCGTGTGAGAGGATTGTAGGGTGAGTTGTGCACGTTGGAGCCTTTTTCTTCCAGAAGACTTTTCTGAGGAACTGTCTCAAATTGAAGTGTCAGTGGAATAGGATTTATAATTAATTGGTGAAAGGAACTGTAAGAAATCATCAGGACCAGATGGTATTAAATCAAGATTTCTAAAAGCATTTGAATGTGAACTTGATGAGCTGCTGACTCTAGTGTGTAACCTATTACTTAAGTCAGCCTTGATGCTGAAGAATAGAAGATTACAAATGTGATGCCAGGATTTTTTTCCTTTTTTTTTTTTTTTTTTTCCTTTCTTCTTTTTTCCTTGAGAGCTTGGTGAGTGTTGCAAGGAGCTGCAGACAGCAAATGCACAGGGCATATTGATAGAAACTGTAATAAAGAATAGACTTAATGAAAACATGGGTAAGAGTCAATATTAGCTCTTGGAGAGGAAAGTTGTTTGAAGGAGCCCGCAAGTATGTGGGTGCAGGTGAGCCGGCTGGCACAGCAGGCGTAGCTTTCCAGGAAGGTTGCGAGAAGGTCCCTCACTGAAAGCTCTTAATGTTTCAAAACTCCCAGGCAGAGCCTCTGCTTGACCGGTCACAGCTGAGCAATATGCTCTGTGCAGTTGAGAGGAACATGGAAAACGGGGTAAGAAAAAATAATATTACGATTTCTTGTAATTTCATGACTCCTGTACTGTCACTGAGGTTCTCAGACAGGGGGTTTGAATCTGCCGACAGGAATACTTTAAAACTCATCGCAGAGTGGTCAAATGTTCAGAGAGAACTAAAGGAGGATGGTTAGCGCTTACTAAATCCCAAGTTTTACATATCACCTGCAACTTGGAAAATCGCTAATTGACAGTTGTTAAAAAACTGATACAGAGGGATTTTTTTTGGATACCACTACTGTTTTTTACAATTCACTTGCTGTAGGCCACTACCAGAGCAGGGAGCTTAGCTGGGCTTTTGGATCTGGTGTGGCCACCAGATACTTTTGGCTGGTTTACGCTGGCAATAATTCAAATTATTACAGCAGCATTACGGAAAGGCATGGTGGGCTGTACTTTTGTGGCATGCAGATATATAAATACCTATTTTCTTCTTAAGGGTGGAAAAGAGAACATACAGGTTCACCTCTGGGTATTGTAGTCTAACTTCAGGTTCTACAGCATTTGAAGTTATTTGAATAAAAATATTTAAAGGAAAGAATAGAAGCCTTTCAGAACATGTGAGTCTTGTGCATTAGGACAAGATAATGAACATTTAGCTTGTTCACATTATTCTTTGTTTCTGCCACCTTCATCATGGTGAAATTAAAAAAGTTCAGAGGCTACAGAGAGGAGAAGAAGCAAAGATATTATGCTCAAGATCAAGAATCCAGATTCCCAAGGTTACCTATTTTCTTGATGTGAGGAAGCGGAAATGGGTTTGAGCTGCTTGCCCAAAACCTGTTCTGATGTTCTGGCGATAGCTGTCTATTTAATGCTGTATTTTAGACATCTGATGTCCTGACTTCTCTCCCTTGCTTCCCATTATGGTTGAAATTTTGCTTTTGATAATCATTGCATTGGCCACATAGCAGTTCCTTCGGATGCGTGTGCTGTTCGTGTTGCATAGCAGGGATGTTACGCATATTGTTACTCCTATACTGGTGTGTGGAAGAGGGACTGCAAATGCTAGAGTGTTTATTACCATTCAGCAGCACATTCATTTGAGGTTTGTGATGGAATTTGCCAGCTCCTTCAGGACCATTCTTACTTAGTATTTCTGGCAGGGTATTTTTGCTTTTGTTACAAGAAAAACTCCAGGAAAGCAGTAGCATGTTTACAAAATGAAAAGTGTTTCATCATGGTGTCTGCAGCTTATAGAAGGCTTTGGGGACTGAATGCGTGCAAGTCTGTGTATGAAGCAACCTTACCTTGAATGGTCTGTATCAACCCAGGTTATGTGGTTTTTTTTCTCCATTTTCTGCCTCCTGACTCCACCTTTCCTGTTCTTTATAGGGCTTGCTCAGCCTGGGATGGTTGCTGGATTAAAAAAAATGTTCGGGGGAATATGTTGTTCAATAAATAGCAATTTATGTAGATTATTCATTTTTTTGTTTATATGCAGTGTAAGGACTTCACTAACTTTGTACTGGAAATGCATAATTTTTGGACAGAGGATAATTATATGCATCTTTTGCTCATCTCAGATTGAGATACAAAAGACTTAATAGCTCAATTTAAAGGGCTTGCTTTTCCTTTTCATCAGTGGAACTTCAAGTAGGGTTATTTCTGAAAGGGAGGAGAACTTGCACTACTTACAATTAGGAAAAGAGAAGTGGAAATAATTTTTTTATATCTATCTATCTACGTATAGTGTGTGTCTACTGACATACTTTAGAATTAATAAAGTGATGTTTACATAGTAATCACTTCATTTCTGGAATTTCCTGCAAGAAAGATTCAGGTTTTTTTCCTGCCTCAAAAAACCCCCGACCCAATAAAAATATAATGGTATGATTGCCAATAGTAACAGATATGCAGCACAGGATAATTTTAATCAGCTCTCATTTCTTTAGAATATAGGATTGCTTGTTTGAGCAATCCTATAGATTGCTATAGAAGAATCCTATAGAAGAACAGGAGCCTGTTCTTCCTATTGCCTGAGTCTAATATTTTGCTGTTCACTTATGTGCCTTTTCCTCAATTTTTAAGTGTGGGGCACACTAGTGGCTTGCCAGGTGTGGCTTTCGCCACTGCAGCAGGGTTTGTATATGTGCAGGAAGCCATCTTCTCTCCTCTGCTTAAGTGCGATTGTACAAACTAGATTTTAGTCCTTTATAAATCTATTAAATCCGTTTTAATTCCTGTTAGGAGTTGCGGAGACTTGTAGGGGCTAAATAACTCTTGTTTTACTAGAGGGATGCTGTTATGTTTATTATCTTATTATCAGAAGCAAAAAAAATCAAAAGCAATGAATTGTCAGGAATCCACATGTGCTAAATAAGCCATCCAGGCTGCCCTGGTGTGGTTCCCAGCTGCTGGCCTGTGAGTTTTCTTGTGCAAGGGAAGTATTTGGTCGCCTTATGTAGAAGTCATTAAAGCAGTCTGAGTAAGGTAATGCGATGGTTAGTTCTCAAATCAGTTATCTGTTGGAGCACTTGCCTCTGGCGTGAGGTTGATCTGAGAGAAGTCTCTCCATTGGACTAAAAATTTGTTTCTAAATTAAAACCAGTAATTTAGCCGTGAAGTAAAATGCGTCATTCCTTGTGCACTCATCTTCATGTTATTGAAGTACCTGTAGTGAAGCTCACATTGAAAAACCTTGGTGAGATCTACTTTGGGAGCTAGATTTTAACTGAAGAAAAACATTTTGAGAGGAGTGTTTATTAGTGAGTTAAGAAATACTTCTGACCTTTCAGATCTTCAGAAGGCACTGGGTGACACCAAAGGTCCATTTTTTTTCCCTGTAAAGCAAAACAAATCCCCTCTTGCTGTCTGTATAACCCTGCTCTGGCTCTTCTTTTTATGAACCTTCTTTTAAAATGAAACCAGTGTCTGAACAGCAGTTTCGGTGGTATTTTACGAAGAGAAGAGAATACAGAGAACCGTGTACTCGCTTGCCTGCTCTTGGGTTCCTTCACTCTAGTTGTCCTTCCTGGTTTACCAGTACCAATTTTCTTTCACTCAGGTATGTGCTGAAGAATTTGCTTTTAAAGAGAAAAGCAATGCCAATGCCACTTCAAATTTTTCCCTGTATTTTTTCCCCTGGTATGAATACACGTCACATCTAGTCCACTGCTGTCGCAGGCAATTGCATCAGAGTCCTCCTTGTAATCTGATCAAGTACCACTTCAAAAATTTTTTTTTTTTTTTTTTTTTGGGGTGTTTCTGGCTAAAGGGGCAAACCATTCGTATTAAAAAAAAAAAAAAAAAATCCAGTTTCTAGCCTAAATTTGTTCAGGGATCATTTGTCTGCAGGGTCTTGTTTTGGAGGAATTGTTTGTGAATAGGAGTGACCAGGGCTGCCTGTGAGGCCATACTGCGCCTCGCATAATGCAAGCAGCAAAAATGCTTCTCTGATACTTTTCTTAGAGCTATGTCACTTACCTGTCCTCCATCTAATGCACCAGATTTTTTCTTTCCTAATCATTTTGTACCTGATTGTACCAGGTACAATCTTCTTGTTTTCTCCCTGAGTGCATGATTTTGTATGTGGTACTAAGTATTTGGGTCTATATTTGTCACTGGTCCTTAAAATTACTCTGTTCTTAGCATATGACAGATGTCATCCTCTATGCTGACATGCAGCAAACTTGATTAGTATTTTCCTTTTTTCTTCAAGTCACTTTCATTTCTGTGTATACATATACACATATGTATAATTAAAATATATATATATCTCTCTCAGGGTAAACCCTTGGGAAAAAAATCTATTAGTAACCACTACAGCCTCATTTTTCTTGTTCGTGTTTGACCTTTTGACTTTAGTCTTTTTCCTTATTTATCTTAGGATTCTTACATTGTTTTTATTTTCTCCCACTAAATTGGTTATTTCCTACATAACATTGCAGTGTTGTTTTCTGATAGCCGGATAAATGAGACCTACCGCATTATGTTTAGAGAAATCTCATGTTTTATTTGCAAAACATACTGGGAAAATGTGGCATGAATTATTGCTGGTTAACCCAAGTTGTGTATTATCCTGTTTTTTTTTTTTTCTTTCCTTCAGGTCTCTAATTATCTGTCTTTTGAAATGTTTTAAAACATTTCATTACTCTGAGATCAAATCAGCCAACATTTAGATAACAAAATTAGTTTTTCCCTTTTTTTTAAACAGCTATTTGCATTTGCTATTCTGGTGAGCTTCTGGTACCAGTCTAGCTTGATACATTTCCTATCAGGCCTAAAGTGATCACACCCCGTATGAATGTTTTGAAAGGCCTTTTCTGGGTTCCTGAGCTGCAGTGCATTGACTATTGCAGAGCTGGGCTTCCTCTTTAGTTGCAGTAGTTCCCATGTCCACCCTGACTGTCTTCAGCATCCTGCCTTCATCCCACCTTTCTCGCTGCTATTGCCTTCGCTGAAGACTGAGGCAAACTATCCAGGTAGTTTTGGATAATTTGTCCATGCATTCAACAACCCCATTTTCCTCCAGTTTGCTCACAGGGCTTGAGAAGCTTTTTTACTCAATTCCCTTAATGCAAAAGAAACTGAAACATTGGTGACTGTCATTTTGTTCTTAGGCTGCTTATTCTTTACCCATCAGTCCTTTTTTCCATTTCTTTTGAGCTTGTTCCCCCCAGTCCCCAATCTTTGTGGAACAGCTTTATTTGCAGCGAGGTGTGGATCCCTTCTTTCAACACGTTTTTCTCTGGTGATTAGGATCTGCATTCCAGCTAGCTTTTACAGCTTTGTGCTAGAGAAATGCCAAGTTTTCCCTTAACAGAAAAGTCTGAGTAAATTTGCCTTTCATGCGTGTACATGTGCATACATGAGTAGGTGTACAAAATCATGAGTGCTGCAGAAGACTAAAAAAAACCACTTTAGTCCAAATGTGCTGCAAGTAAATAAAAATGACTTTGGGATAGAGGACACTTATAGCCAACCAAGTGTTGATAGGTGTAGCTTGGCTGCTTAAAGTTACCTTACTTACGGTTGTACAAATGCTAAACTGGCAGAAGGACATGGACTTCTTAAGAATATGAACAGTAGGTTTAATTAGTTGGAAGCAGTGAGCTTACATGACAGAGGAGCAGTCCTCAGGATGTTTCTTGGTAAGTTAATATACTACAGATTGAACCTTTGAAGCATGGCTCTACAGAAAGCCTCCAGTGAAAATGTGTTCGTAATTGCCAACTGCACTGGTTAAGAGGTTGTCTAAGCAATTTAATGGCCCAACTTCAGAATAGCTTTAATATATTCTTGTCACCCCATGTGAATAAATTCATATACTGATTAAGATAAAGCTGCCTCATTATTCAAATATTGATAGTAGTATTTTTTGTATGTTCTCTTTCTTTCTATTTTTATATCCTTTTGTACTGCTATGTATATTCATATTCATGGCCACTCAGTGGGAATAAAGGACCTCAAGAAGGTCTGCTTTTACCTTGACCAGGGAAGTAAATATTTGGTAACTTCAGATGAGCAGGAGATAATAGGTTATTTTATTTTCATAAAGAATGAAGACTCCATAATTTAGGATTATTTTTGAAGCAATGCATACCTTGCCAACAGGCTTTCAAGACAGTGGTGTAATCAGTAGTATTTGGCTGGGTTCCATGTTACATATATTTTGCTCAGAAACTCGGGTTCAGTGTATTACAAATTATGTTTTTTGGAGGATGAGCATTCAGTAATAAAAAAATACCAGAATGGAGATTGTAATCAGTGTATAGTCTTTACAGCTGCAGGTCTTGATGGTTATTTAGTAAATGGTGGGATTTTTTTTGTCTCTCCACCTGTGATGTTGCAGTGTCAAGGTTTGTTGTCTCTGGTGGTGGTTTTCATTTGGTGGTGACCTTACTCGTCCTGGAGACAGAGGTTCTACGCTGCAGCATCAGCCTTGGACAAGCTTTCAGCTTGGATTTATGGGTTTTGGTTCCCTCCATCCCCCGTCGTGACATGTGGGAAATGCCATTACTAGCCCTTAAACAGAATCTGTTTTAAACGGGAAGGACAAATCAGTCACAGTGAAGCGTGGCTTTCAGGAAGATGAATGTGGTCATGGAAAACGACTTGAACTTGTGGTTTGTTTTGTTTATTTATTTATTTGGATCCAGTTATATGCTTTGTGTGTTACAAGTTATATTGCCGAATGTCTTACTGCACCAAATATAAGAAATTCAGTATTTATTACTTTAGTTTTATTGAGATGGTATCCAAAATGGAAGACCTCTTGTCCCAATGTTCTCCTAATGCGGAAGAATCTCTACAAAATGGTTGGTGGTGATAAGAAACGAGCAAGTATCGCAAATTAAATCTGCAAATTTAATTTGCAGATTTAAATCTGCAAAGGAGGAATAAGACGAGTGGGCAAGGGTGTTCATAGAAACCTGTGGTTCCTTAGATTGCTTTGGTGAAGAGGCAAATGGCCTTTAGTTAAGGCAACTAGAAACCTTGGTGAATGTAGTTCTTGTTGAAAATGCAGTGAAAATGAGTGGTTAAAATTCCCCCTTTCTAGGCTAGATGGACCTTATTTGCCTTTAACTAAGGACCTTTGTGTTTTGGGAATATGGGAATAGCTGAACAAACCAAAAGGACTTCAAGGGCTTATGTGAGTTCTTGCTGCTTGATCACTTGCAACAATTCCTTTTCAGTTGTTCTAGAAAATGGCAAGAATGTAGATGGCTTATTACTCCTCTGCCACAAATTGATAATGTTTAAGATTATAAATTATATTACATAGTACTAGTTAAGGTTCAGGTTTTAAAGCACTGTAGCTACTTCTCAGAACTACTTAAGTATTTACTCCTTAAAAGGGCTCCTATGGTAACTACTACTAATTCTCTTTATTTGCTCCCTGCCTAGAGGGATTTTTCAGTAGTTAAAGAACTAAGTAACTGTACCTTTAAGCTGATGACTTCCCACTCTTCTCTTCCCTTGATTGCTCGTTGTATTTCTTTGTTGCGTCTTGTCTATATTAGATCATAACTTCTTCAAGACAGGAACTGTATGGTGAAGAATCCAGGATCATGGGGTATGATCTTGGTTTAGGACCTTCAAGCAATATTAAAATACAAATAACTATGCTTGAAAGATTTTTAACGTATGATCTAAACTGTTAGAGGGCAGCAGTTTATGTTCTGTTTGAGCTTAGCAATATACAGTCAAGTTCAAACAAGTTGGAAGCTGACTGTCCTGAGTTTTAGTGCTTGCTCTGTGATTTATCTGCTTCTCGAGTCTTAACCAAGCTCTGTTGTAAGAAAATGAAGCACAAACAGGTATGCTAATACAACATTTATTTGGGGATTTTAGTTGCAGGAAACCCAGATAATTCCAGTATTTCCAGTGGCAATTTTTGCACCGTAGTACAGCTCTTCACAGTGTGATTTTTATATGCAGAATATGCAGTAGTGCACATTTAGATGCTGTAAAAGCAGTAGATCTTTATTTAAAAAACAGTAATTTCTTCATAAGGGTAAGCACTTAAAAATTGGACCACAACATTCCTTTTTATGCACATGTGAAAGCGCAGTATTCAGTGGTACTATTGCATTCTGTTTCTCAGATGATCAGATAATGTAATTTTTAATAACTTGTCAACTACCAGTAATATGCAGCTGTGTGCAATTTGTACAGGATCCATGAAAGTCTTCAAAGTGGAAAAATGTACAATAAACTGTCTGTGCAACATATGATGCGTTATTTAACATCATAAAGTGTTGTAATGCTGAAAATTTACAGCTGTCTATAAGCCACGTTAGTAGGATGGTAAGTTACCTTTGCAATGAATATGCCTTCTGTGGGAGCCTCTCCGTGCAGCTGCAGCCGCCTGTGCCTCCTCGCTGTGAGTGGTGGGGGTACCAGGCTGAGCCTGCACCTGTGGAATCAAGACACGTCAGGGTTTTTAGTGCTTTAATTCATTTCTGTGTCCACTGATGTTGCGGTGATTACGAATACAATGAAGAAAAAATCTAAACAGAATTGAACAACCTCCGCTGGTGCAGCTGGTTGCCTGTAGTCAAAAGTTCATTTTCTGTTGGTTGAAAGGTTGTCTTATCAGGAATTAAATTTTTCGGCTGAGGAAGCCATCTGACTGGAAATGGAAGAGAAATAGTTTGTTAGGGTTAACTGAACTGTTGGGGGGGGGGGGAAGGGCATAAAAGCATTCGGTTGGCTTCCCTATGGGAGGAGGTGGGTCATCACTTGATTTGCATGGGAAGCATTTGGTGTGCTGAATGTTACTGAAGGAATTACTGAGTTTGACAAATTTTTATGTTGAATAGGGTTGTGTGAAGTCATAAACAGGAGACCGATTAAGGGACAGCTAAAGCTGAGGTTTTATGTGAAATTTAATTTAAAGTTCCGTAAAATGGACAGCCACTAAAATGCAATTTGTTCTTGCAACACTAAGTGTGTCTTTATGGTGAGCCTAATTGGTTTGGAGATAAGTTGCTGAGTTTTAATACTGGGGGAGAAGGTGGGGTTGTTATCAAATAAACCTGATGGTGAGGCAGTGAGTACTGCTGTGGTTCCTGGCTGTGGTGGAGCCTCATTCATACCTGATGGCAGGGATGGGGTGTTTTGGGCTGAGGGTTTGGGACAGAGGACCCCTTTGCCTGCTGGCCATTTATCAGAAGATAAAATTGAGCTGTGTGGTTTTTTGGTGGTTCTTTATTTTTTGTTTTCTGGCATGATTAGAAACTTTGAGAACTGAGGGGCTTTTGTGGGTGGGGGTTGACTGTTTTGAAGATCAGCTTTCTATCTAGGGTTAATTCGGCGAGCCTGTGATACCTGAGGGCAGGTGGTCCTCTCTGGCCTTGATACGCACCGCCTGTGGTGTCAGGTGCACCTGGGAATGACTTATTGGGTTAATACTTTGCATTTTCTGTCCACCCTACTGGGGTTTTCCAGTACTTTTTTACTCTCTCTTCCTTCTGAAAGTCTGGGAGTGGATGAAAACAAGTTGGATGATAACAGGCAGCCATGAAACAAGGTAGTAAACATGTAATGTCTGAGTGGGGCTCGTACATTAGGACAGATTGCCCCAAAATGAAGTGTGGGGGAGGAGGGATAGTTGGGGACAGGTTACTGATTTTGGGAGAAGTCATCTTGGTCCCTGTGCCCTGGCAGGAGCCCGTCCTGGCAGTGCTCTCAGCACCAGCCAGGAGCCCATGAGCCAAAATACTGAGATTTGGGGGAGCAGGGAGTTACTCCCCACTTGGAGACTACTCTGATGATCAGGGTTGTTTCTCTGACACTTTTTAGACATCTATCCCAGGATTAAATTTCTGAATGACTGTATAAACTATCTTCAGGTCTCTTTTAAGGATGGAATTACATAATAAAAGGTAACTTGACAGAACGTCATACCATGTTTATATATGTAATATATATAATTTTCTAAATGTGATTCACCCAGAGTATGAATACAGCTGTAAAATTAACCAGGTAGATAGCTGAATAGTTTAGCATGAATTTCTGTATTGTCACAATTAAAAGGAAGCAAATTTTGGGAAACTGTGGCTCGTTAAGGCTTGATTTTGTTTTGGATGCCATAGCAATCATGGATATTATTGGAAAAGCAAGAAGTAATAGGGCCGTGAGAGATCTTAAATGTGAATATCAGTGGCATGTTTCTGGGTTAAATCCTCCCAAAATGTGAGCTGTGTCTTGGTGCTACTCTGTAATTGCCCCTTTGACTATCAAAAAAAATTACCAGCAGTGTTCATGAGCAGTTCAAAGTGATCTCTCAAAATCTACTGGGAGAAATCATGGGGCTGAGAGTATTACTTTGGCCTTGCACGGTGCCTAGTTTGGGCTCTTTCATTGGTATGTTTGCTTTTTAATAAGTAATTCACTCTGGGAAAGTATTTCTCCAGATTTCTGCAATTCGTGAGTGGAAGTCTGAAAATTAGGTGAAACTAATATAAAAATGTGAAATTGATGCTGAAACCTGATACCCAGAAAGGCTCTGTGTTAGCATAGAAGAAACAGACTTAAAGCGAATGTGACTTTAAAGTTGTCTAAAGGGGGGGGAAAAAATTATGTGAGTTTCAGCAGCACCACTTGGATAGACTGTGTTTGAGAAGAAGGGTACCGCTTGTCCTTTGGTCTTCTTCAGACTTTGAAGACAAGAATTTCTGGACAGTCTAGTCTCTGCTGAAGTAGACTACTTCCAGGTTATTTCCTAAAAGTACAGTTCCTAAAAGTTTGTATGATGTGAAATTGTTTATTTGCTACTCTTGTTGTTAAACTTTGCTTGTATTCAATAACTAGATCCATGTATGTGAACAAAAATAGCCTCCTTAAAATACTGCCTTGTGATTTATTTTGAACTTGCATTTGCCTTTTAGATAAAATAACGAGTTTGGTGAAAAACTTCTCATCAGTGTAAGCTTATTTTAAAAAAAAAAAAAAATCTTTGTCGAATACCACTGTGCTGTAGATCATGATCATGCTTTTTTGGTAATTATTAATATTAGGAAATAACATTCTGAAGCAGTAGCACACTTTTTGAGTATTGTCTGCCTTTGTCTAAATTGAATTTCTACACTATTAGAGTGGTGGGCTGAAAGACCACAGAAATCCTGTTTTCTTCCTTGCATGTGCAGTTCCTGCGTGTTTATGCAGGATTTTGGAAAACCTGTTGTAACAGCATCTAAAGTGCTGCTGGAGTCTGTTGTAAGGAGTTTACCTCAAAAGTGGCCTTTTGTTACATAAGAAATTGGTTGCAGTGAAAAGGCATAAATATTGAGAAGATATTTTTCTGGCTAGATACTGGGAGGAAGCCTTTTAAGCCTTTCTATTTACCTTCTGTGTTTCGAACTGCACTGTTCTGGTTGTGGGAGTAAGTAGCAGCAGGTGAACCTGGAATTACCCTCTTTCAGGTGAACACAGAGACTGGCCCCCACACGAATAAGTTGGTGTGGCCACAGATTTGAGTGTACCTTTACAAAAAGTGAAAAACAGGCAAGCTGGTGAATGCAGAGCCATACACAGGCGCGTTGTTAGAGAGAGGCGATGCTTTGGCAACCCGGTAGAGCGAGGACCGCTCGGCTACCCGGTGCGTCGTCTTGCTCGGTGTCCGTGGGGGTTTTGGTGAGGGACAGGTCTTTTGCCAAAACATGTCAACATCCATCTTCTGTGGAATAAAAGCAGTTGCTTTTAATTGATAAAAGAGAAGTAAGGGTGGGACTATACAGCTAGAGCTTCAGTCTGTCCTGGAGTGTGTCCGTCCCCCATTGCGTCTGGGGCATGGGAGTGTGCCCTTGTACGGGCACAGGGTGGAAGGTGCTACCCGACGCGTTCAACATTCGCTCTGATCGACGCTTCTTTGTGCAAACACAATACAAATATTAAATTACTCTTTTTTTTGTTGTTGTTAAACGTTTCCCTTCACAATGCAGACAAATTGCTGTTGGCGCAGCTATTGTCTTTGGCGTGGTTACTCTGGGGATGTATCCGACAGATCCCTATTGCAACACATGGAGGAAAATTCTGAGTGGTCTCCTCTTTCAAACAATGCAAAAGCTTTTCATTTAGTTTCGTTGTATTTAATTAAAATAAATACAGCCAGAGGCTTGAGCAATTGCTGGATATTTAAAAAATAGAAAAGGAAGATTAAACAATTGAAAAAACATTGTAATGCACAAACTTATTATACAAAATGTATAAACTTATGTTAATAGGATGATAAAAATTCAGGGGAAAAACTGGCTTAAATATTTAAAAGTGTATATTTAGATCCATTGCCCTTTAGATCCCGTGCCCTCAGGACAAAAACTAGCTTAAATATTTAAAAATGTATCTTCAGATCCATTGCCCTTTAGATCCTGTGCCCTCTTTAGGTATTACTTAATCTTCATATTTGTATTTTAAAATATTTAGCTAATTATATTTTAATATTGCCTCACTGAAAATTGAGTTGTATTACATGGCTCCTAATTTTTTACTGTATATGTGCCTGTTTAACTTGGGTTAGAATTCTGCATGCCTATTTGATGGAATATTACTGGTTTTGTTTAACAGCTTTATTAGATTAGAGGGTGATGGTTATTTTGTTACTTTTTAAAAAAACTATTCATAAAAAACATGGTTGCTGTTCTGCATGGCTTTTATTTAATACTACAGGTTACGCAAATTATCTAACAAAGGTGAGAAGAAAGGAAAAAGCCAAATCCATAAACTTGTTTCTGGATGATTTGATTGCTTGATCTGTTTGCAAGTGAAACCATCCTACCCCCCGCTGCAGAGTCGCGGTCTTCGTGCCCCTTGGCCAGCACCGCAGGTGATGCTGGCCGCCTGCCCTGCTAGTGATGCAGGCTGCAGCGGTCCTTCTTGTTGAAGGTTTTTATTTATTTTTTTACTGTAGAAAACAAAGTGAATTCAGTTTCCACGGTCCTCAGTTGTCTTCTGGAAGTAGATAGGCGAGCGCTGCCAAGATGGAAGAGAGCGATGCTGGCGGGAGGGTCCACAGGCTCTGTCGCCTGTTCGCCGGCCTCGCAGAGGGCTCTCAACCAACCCTCCTGCTTCTAGAGAGAGGATGATGGGCGTTTTGGGAACTTTGAATGAAATATTGGAGGTTTTCTCACTATAAATATTGTCAGCAGAGATCAGAACATTTCACCCTCTGGTGTCAGACGGTGGTATGCATTGAGATCTAAGTGGCATATCTACATATTTCAACAAAATATGTTGCCTTTCCCGCCTTCACATTTAACTTTTTAGTTTCATTGGCAGACAGATTGCGTTTTGTGTCCTTTCTCTGCACATTATGCCAGAAGGTTCCTTTGCAAAAAATAAATTTATAGTCGCTAGCTGATAAAGGTCTTTCCGTAGCGGTCTTGCAGGAACATTTTTGGAGCTATTCTTCCCGTTGCGGTGTCATCGCTCAGCCGTCTCTCCCAGCACCGGAGGTGACAGCCTACCTGCGGTATTTTCTGCTGTATCTTTCTGTGGTAATTTTCCAGACCACATCAAGGAGAAACTGAAATTTGTAAATGGAGAATTCTTGGATAACTTGGTCCAAACTATTCTGCTGACTTCAACTATGTGGTCTCAAAAAAATGCTTTTTTCAGGTAGGAGCTGTCAGGTTTATTTGATTATGGGACGCCTTTGTATGTGTATTCAGATGCATACATGTGCGTGTGCACGTACATATTTACTCTTCAAAACTGACATTCAAGCAAAGAACAAATCACTTGTGTTCATGACATGCTTGGTGTGGTTCAATGCCAATGAGTGCTTGAGCTGATCCATGGTTAGCGGTGCCACTGTATACTGAAACGATCCCATGTTTTGGTAACAGTACTTTCAGGTTTTGCAGAACCGTAATCGGTTTTATGTATGTAAGCTTTTCAGGTTATTTAACAGTCTCTCAAATCTGCCATTTTACACGCTCCCTTTTTTTTTATGAATAGAAGTAGGCAAATGAAAAATAGCCTAGCAATCAGAAATTGTTCTTCACAAAAGGTTAGTAGGAAAAAAAGTGAAAGTACTTTTAAATAGCAGAGGTAGTCCTTGGCATGATTAAAAAAAAAAAAAAAGCATCACCTTTTTGTCTCACATTTGGTTAAATTGGAAAAAAAAAAAATCTTCAGAAATGATGAAAATTAAAACTGCTTTTGTCTCCCCTGTTACAGCATTCTGAACAGAATTTTAAAAAAAAGACCAACCGATTTGCTGTAGTTTGCCGAATTCCACCTCTTGATATTTTGCAAGAACAGAACATTGTCTAATACTAAAGCAAGAATTTTGTCTATGCGTTTATTGTGTTAATGTGGTTAGAAAAAGGTGCTTTAAGATTTTGTTGAAGCTTATCCAGTAACAAGATGTATTGAGATGACTTGCATATCTTAATAGCAAATTTTTCATCTCGTTAATAAGGAGGAAATGTAAAGAATATTATCAAAATAGTCTGTCTGACATGCAGAAAATGTTAAACTTTATCACATTGCAACAAAAATAAACTCATTTATGGCTGCACAAAAAATGATTGTGCCTTGTGTTTGCCTGCTATAAATTTGATTTATTCCTGTAGTAATTACAGTCGCTGATTCCGTAGAAGTTGAAAACAGTTTTTTTTCCCCAAGCATAACAAGACTTCTGCGTTCCCATTGGTACTGCATTGCAACACTTTGAACTTGCTTAGCAGACGTGACAAAAGGTTTTAATTAAAATACTAGTGAGATTAAAAAAAATCATTTGTCTGCATTAACTTTGTACGTTTCTCATAATTCTTTAATTCTTGTAATAAAGGAAAAATAGCATGACTGAGAGAAGAGGTTGTCCTCCTTCCTTACTCCCCCTCATCGGTAAAAGATTGTGTCGTACCTCTGGGATGTTTTGCTTAATGCCACTGCGGGCTCTGAAGTGCTGTTGAGATGTTACCTGTTGGTGCACAGATGAGTAGGAGGTTCTTAGGAGGCTTCATTCACCAGCAGGAACATGATCCTAGCATGGTTAGGGGGACGCTGAAATCTATCCAAGTATCCCAGCTTTTCCAGCTCCCAAGTAATTGTAAAATAACTCATTCTTGAGTTTTACCCCATCTGAACATTCTGAAATTAAAGTCTACTAGCTACAAAACTGATAGGGTAGCTCAACGACCTTCAGGATTTTTTCTGTCAAATCCATGGTGAATTTAGGATGAGGCTAAAAATAGAGATCATTGTCAGAGTTCATTAAATCTTTCCACTCTTTTTTTTGCTACTTTGTAATAAATATCTCATTCTCTGAAACATGATTTAAATAATGATGTAAATCAGGCAGAAACTTTGATGTGAATCAGTCACTTTGATCTTACTTTGTTACATTTCTCAAAGGAGAGGTTAATTATTAGTAGTTTGGTAATTATTAGATTGCCTTGATTTGCTGCTAAGTACAGCTTTTACAGTAAGGTAACACCTTTTGTCAACATTATAAGCATATGTTACAATTGTCTAACTATGCCAAATAAGCATTCGGGTACTTCATGTTCATATTTTTGGTAGTAAAATATTTGTTTAACATATATTGAGTGCTGAATATATAGTTGTATTGATGTCAAAATTTGAATTCAGTTAAAATGCATGAAACAATATTAAATTGTTAACTACGTTTTCCTTAAATTTATTGGATACATAAATCAAAAGCAAACTTAACTGTGGTTTGCTTTTTGAATTGGTAAGGGAGTGCTTTCAAGGTTTAAAATAGTTATGGCATTAACTCTGGACAGTGACTGAAAAATGGTTTTGGCCCTGGAGGATTTTGTAAATGATAGATCTCATCCTCTTGCACTTAATGTTTATTTCTAGGTTGGAAAATGAAAACAAATCTTCATGCTATGTTATTTCTTAATTGATTTCTTACTTTGAGCAAATCAAGTCATTGAATTGAATTAACTGAATAAACTGAAATTAAGAAAAAAGCTATTTCTACATCAGCCAAAAGGTCAATCACTATTTAGAGTTGGTTTAGTGCATTACTTTCAGTTGTTTAGCCTGGTGATTTGCCTCTCTTGAAGGCATGGGAAGCAGATGTAGGTTTTTTGAACGTATATTAAATTTGAATACTTTAGATATAGAAATTCATTTTAATGTTATGTGTATCTATAAATATATAAAATATGTTGTAATGCTTCAGAAACATAAACCTAATTTTTGTTAAGTACTTTAAGACACTATTTAAATATATGTTAAAAGTAAACATTTACTCTGCTTCTCAAGGAAAAACCCTTAACAATGTGAAAAGACAAATTCATGTATCTCAGAGTTTCTTTTATTCAGTGTCACTTGTATAAGCATGTTACAGGATTACAAGAAATTACAATTTTGTGATTACAAGAAATAAGAACTCTTAACTATCCAAAGTTGGTCATTGTGGTTACTGTACTATTTGGTACTGTTAATATACTTCTAAATATGTAGTGCTGATACAGCCTTTATAATTAATGTGGAAATCTGTGTTGTAGTGTGTTGGTTATATTTGGTGTCACACTCAGTCTTCTGTGAGTTTCAGAAGGCACCAATATTTCAGTGCATGATGGTATAAAGGTGGAATTGTAGAGCAAAATGGATATGCAATGCATTTATTTTACTATTATCAATATGTTCCTTTTTTGTTGCTTTATTCACATATATAAAATTGAAATACAGGCAGCTCTGAGGCAGGATTTTGGCTTATTTTACTAAGCAAAAAATAGAGTGTATTGTAAATAACTTTTTAAAGTGCTCTTTATTTTAATACTTTCTGTTATAGCAGATCACTCACTAGGGATTATAAGTTATGATAATTCTGGTATGGGAGTGGGGAAAGCTGTTTGTTTGTTTAAAAATATGCTTGTCTAGATTTTGTGAGTTTATCCATCCATGTTTAATATGCGTCTATAATAGATGCTCTGTACTAATGGATGTGTAATATAGTAAGTGCGTTCATCTATTTTCACTTCAAACACGTGTATTTTATTTTTAAGCTGCAGCTCACCTTTAGTCAGTTGGCAGGGATGGGATATTCCAGTCTGAATAGTTATTGCAATTCCAGCTCTTGTCTGGCGCCGAAGCGTTGCTGCTGCTGAAAGGAAAACTTTTTAGTTTCATGCAGATTGATGCTATTTTATTTCTAATTTTTTCTTACTCTTTTAAAGGAGGGGAAAAGAAAAAAGTAGTATGTTTTGTAGAGGTGTTAAGAAAGCTTGATTATATTTAGGGTGAGGTTTTGCTGGTGGTAGTTGTTTACTGGTTTGGATGTTGCTGCTAATTCTCCAGTGTTAATGCATTCTTACGGGTGTTCGGGCTTTGTGTCAAAAGCCTTGTAGAGAGACAGATAAACATCAGCTTTTCAGTGCAATGGTGGACACATTTCAGGCAACACTAATGTGAACTTGATCTAATAGCTCCTCTGAAATTTTCCTTCATGCTGTTTATTGCTTTTCTTGGATTTATGCTGTAGCAAGATGGTAACGCTAGCTACTTGAAGATTATCCTGTTGTGATAGTCTGATGCAATGAATTGCAATGGATTAAAAAGAAACAAACCTTTCCATTGTATATTTTTGCATTAATTTTGTAACATTTGTTTCTCATAATATAAAAGTCTTTTTTCTATTATGGTCAGAATTTACCGTCCTGTGGAATAAGGCGTTGGGCAACCAAAGAAGGCTGAGCGCCACTAAATCCTTGAAGAAAAACCCTAGTCCTAACTTCATGCTGTCTGTCGTATCGGTGGCACTCTTTCAAGTTCGTGTAGTAGCATAGTTCTTTGGGCATTTTATTATCTCAGATTCACTTCTGTACCCCTATGCCAGAGGTGTTCTGCTCTTCTGGTGTTGACAAGATACCCCTGTGGTCTTCTCTTGTTCTAAAAAAATTCAAAGCCCTCTAGACTCCCTTAAAGTCAGTTCTGTACCGGAGTCTGCTTGATGTGGAGTTAAAACGTTGCAAAAGAGGAGGTGGAGAACCGCTGAGCAGTGCTCGGAGAGTGCTCCTTTCTAGCTCATCCTGGACAAAGCAGCAGTAACCGTGTTCTGCTCCTTCCCTCTTTTCCAAGCTAGCTGAATATCAGCACAGGTTTTTCTTGGACAACAGTGTTACCATGGCTTATACAATGTGGAGAGCTGGGGTTCTGAGATCTTGTGTATAGAATGAAATATTCCTTCTGATTTACCCTTGGCAGACTCCAATGGTGGGGTGGTTGTTGAGGGAATGGATGCTCTGGATGAAACGAGAGCTGTTGCTCAAGCATCCTGTTCAGTGCCAGATATTCTACGTGCAAGAAGAGACACAGTAGGCTGATGTGTAGTTAGTTTCTTCTTAAAAAGAATAACTCTAATTCTAATTCCTAATAATTAGCTACTCTTAATTCCTAAAACATGTGTCTTTATCCCTTTGATTACTCAGTAGCTAATGGTAATTTGTATGCCTGTCATCCTTGTCCTCTCATTCCTTAAACCTCTGTTAAGTTCTTGGAGACACCATTCACATTATGCATTTGTTTAAAAGCTCAGTACTCTTTGAGGGGGGAGAGGAGGTGCTATGTGACAACCCCTATCAGAAAGGTGGTTACTACTTTCCCTCCTGCTTATTTTAGCACTGCGATGAAGAAGGTAAGTGGATGAGTCTTTGGGGGAGTGGGAAAACGTGGGAAAGGAGATTTCTAGTGCAAATGAGCCTGTTCCAGGGAAATTGTTCTTCTTGTTCCAAGCTGGAGCCTTGTTTTGCTTTGTATCTTCTCTTTTGAGAGAATAGCCAAGGAGAAGTATGGAGTCATATAATAACTTAATAAAAGCTTCTACGCAACTAGAAGGTGAATGTGGCCTACGTGTGTTTGCTGAAAGTCCAGTCTGGTCTCTTTGGCAAAGTTTGACAGAGACTATTCCTGTTTAGTCACCGAGAGCACTGCTGTCGTGCTGTGTGTACAGGAATAACACAAGAGCAGAAAATACATAGATATTGCATCAGCTGCATGAAGAGCTTCAGCCACATCTTGTTTTATCAAGCTCGTGCCTGTATTGGCCTATCAGTCTGGCTCTGTCAGTACCTCTGAAATAGAGAAAAGCCTTTAATCTGGTACGTCTCTGAACAAGATGACGTAGCTGCTGCCCTTCAGTACTCAGCAAGAACTGTGGGCTGCGTATCGACATGCACCTCTACCCCTGCAATGCAGATTTGCAGTTGTTCCTCTCCTTTGATAGTGTTGGGAACGGGGGTGAGATGTTGAGCTGTGCTTGGATAAAATGGTAGCATGTTAGTTGGATAATCTGAAAAAAATTTAGGCCCCCTCCCTCCAGCAGTGTAGACAAGGTTATGTCTTTGACTTCAGCACTGTTTTTGCTGATCAATATAGAAAGCACTGTAGGAGTTATCGCGTTATAGTAAAAATGTAGCAAGGAAAACACAGGCAGGGACCTTATGGGCATCAGAAGTAAAATTCCTGGTCAAACCTTGCGTTCCCCAAGGCAAAATATTATGCCTGCTGAATATCCCAGTTGGGTGCAAGGACACAGTTAAACAGGCATCCTCAGTTTGCAGCTCTGGCTGCTGGTGAACTCATATGAGAAGTTTTGATACACTTGACCTTAATAGGCATGTGGGGCATGAATTCTTCCCCTTGCCACAGGATCTTCAAAGAAGATAAAACATATAAACAGTGTTCCTAGATTTTGTACAGGTGGGAGTAGTGGAGATGTCATTTCTCCTTGGAAATCCTTGTAACTTGTTCATCAAAATTAGTCATGCTTGGCGCGCTATAGGTAAGAGAGATTGTTCAGAATTGGAGTGTCTTAAGAAATGTTTTGGCTTATGGTGAGATGTTTGTTTGCGTTGTGCCCAGAACTCAAATTTCCGCATTCAACCTGCTCCTGAGAACCTACTGCCAAAATAACAGATAATCTTTTACAAAACATTACCAAGGAACCAAATGTTTATCAGCTCCTTTCCTTTGTTTTCCAGGAGAAAGCTGTAGATTGGGCAAAGAAGTGTGTTTATTTTAGTAGCCCTGCTTTAGCTGAAAAAGTCTTGGGTGTTGGTGGTCTTTCGGATGGTGCCGAGTGCTTATCTGCCTTCCATCCTAAAAGGATCTGCAACTGGAAAGATCACCAGCACATCAAGACGCAGATACTTGGTGCATCTCTCTGGTTGTACTGGGTCTTAATCCCTTAAGCCAAGCACGAAATGCCAACTCTTCCAGCTGTAGGAATGACTCAGTATGGTAAAGGGCCTTGCAAATATTTGCGCAGCGGTGCCAAAAGGAAGGACATGTTTCTGCCGCGGTGTTGTATGCTTTCTAACTTCCTTAGTGTGTGGGGATGCTGTGTTAGATGGCTTGGAAACTCCAAGCCTGTTAGTTGGCATTCTTGCTGCAGTAGGCAGGAGCACCGTTTCTTCTCGGCCACATGCCTAGGATTTTTCGAGTGCAGCCCTTTTGAGCACTTCTGAAGCACGTGGGTTTCCTCTTTACAATCATGGCTTGGTTCTCCACGGTCTAACTAACCCTTCATTTGAATCGTGCATTTTGTTGTCTTTTGTGTTTTGTAGACATTGAAGTCTGAAGTGATTGCTGAGCTGAGAGCTCCCTTGTGACCCCGAATTGCATTTTCCATAGAGATAAACTGGCACTTGAAATCATAAAAGGTGGATTTTTTTTTTTTTTAATTGTTCTGTCCTCCTGTCCAGCTCCAGTTTACACTTTGGAGAAGCCATGATATTCTTTAGATATCCATGGAGTTCTTGAATAAATTAATGTACGATTCGGAAAACAAACTCACTTTGTACTTTAGTATCAAAGCAAAAGAGGCCTCAACACTAACTCTGTCTGCATAGCTAAGACCAGTGTAGCTCAGACGTGTGCAAATCAAATGTTTCTTCATCTTCTCAAATGAGTTTTCTCACTGATTTGCAGAATATCAGCTTAGTTCTTTATTATACAGTATACAATTTCTGCAAGCCAGCTATTCACCAAAGGTAACATTAGACACTGAGCAAATAATTGTTTCCTGTCACACTGCATTAGTAACTGGGAAGAAAGTGTTTCCTAATTTGTATTTGTGCAGAACTAAATAGAGCTCTAGTGAAGCTTGACTTCAGCTTTAGCTGTTCCAGTCCCTAAGATATTCAGCACCATGTTTGTCAGTTACTGGGAAAATGACTGTAGACATTCTTGCACGCTTCTTGCTCTCCTACTTGTGAGTTTTACAATCTTAGGAACTTGAACGTGAGGTTAACCAAGCTCAGAAAATCCTGATAGTCCTGGGTTATTGCTGTCTGCAGGGACTATTGCAGAGTACTTTTTCCTAGTAGGAGTTTCAGGATAGCAAGCCCTGGCTGCGACTCCCGTGTTCCATATTTAGCCACAACAAGGTTAAATTGTCCTTTAGTTATGTTTTTCAGCAAAAACTGCTCTGATTTTTCACCTTATTTATTACTTGTACTGCTCTGTAGCTGATGGCATGATGCATAAGATCTTAAAAAACCTGTTCAGAAGTATTCAGATTGGACTGTACCAGTGAAATCATGCTCTGTACCTGGTAAGAAAAATCTGATGTTGTAGAAAAGTGTATTGAATAGATTGTGTCTCCTCCCTGGGAAGCGTACGAGCTGGTGTCTGTGCCTTGGTATCAGTCTGTCAGCTGTGGGATAACAACCTTCATACTGCATCTGCACTGGAAGGCAGCACTGCTTCCTAAAACGATGGAAGTGCCAAATGCTGGGTTTTGGAGCTTGAGTCTTTTGGCTGGCATCTGTGAGGAGGATGCTTCAGAGTTCATCTCTTCCAATGGGGCTAGGTGTGAGCCTGGGCTCCAGGAGCTAGTCTCATTCCTTTTTTTTGTTTGTATTTGAATTCACCAAGATAAGCTTGTTCTCCCTAGTCCCTGCTTGACAGCGAGCAGGAGGATGTGTGTGTTTCAGAGGTCTGAGGGATCTTACATGCAGGGTTCGTAGAGAGACCAAGACAGTACTTACTCATTCATCTGTGTCACTTCTTCAACCTTAAGTGTGCTACCAACTTGTGCATTTTATCAGTGCTCTGCCCAATTTCATCAGTGCTCTGCCCAACTTTCTCATATTATGGGTGATGCATATAATTAGGAGGAGGAGGGAACACGTTTGCCGTTATTAGTGGGGAGGAGGAATCCTGTGTACCTGGCGTTGGCTCTCTGCCTACACCTGTACCTCTTACCTTCAGAGAGATCCTTTTAGGAAGTGATCTAAAGAAATCCAAAGGAAATTTCTTAGGTTTGTAACAGCTTTCTTCCTGGCAGACTCAAATCTATTTGTACTGTAGGATGTGACAGGCAATTCCTGGTGCCTCAGCTCTGTCTAAAGCGTGAGCGATCTCTGGAAACGCGAGTGATTGCATTAGAAGCTTTCCTCCCTCCAGTGGGGAGAGTGTTTGAGCTTGAACTCTCATTGGGTTCTCTCAACCCTCGTTGAGATCTTTGAAGTTTGGATCTTTAAAACCGTTCTCTACTCCAAAGACCTGCCAGTGCAGCCGTCATCCTTCCCATCTGAGTCGGGCTGGACCAGGCTCCCTTCAGAGGCCATTAAAGCTGCTCATTTCATCCTCCAGAGAGGTTGGCAGAGAAAGACGTAAGTAAGTAGTTATTCCCTGTCTTTCTTCCCAGTAGCTGAGTGAGCTGTGGAAGTTGAAAAATCTCTGAGCAGCACGGAGGGGCTGCAAGCCTCCGCAGCCAGGGAGCCTCGTGGCACGCAGCAGAGGGGAGGGCTGAGTTAACAGGTGGTATTTAGAAACTAATTAATATTTGTGAATAACAGTGCGCTATTGGTAAGAAAACAAATCAGTCTGTGTGAGTATTTATGATGATGATTTTCAACACTGCTTGGATCGCACAGTTCTTTTCCAGCTGCCGCATCTCCTCTTGTGTCACAACATTTCACACCGGGGTGAAAACCTCCTCCGCTGTGCGGAGCCGTGCTGCGGGGCGGCAGCCAGCCGAGCAGCGCAGCGGCGTATACGTTTTTAGAAGAATATTCTCACCAGTTCGGTATTAGGGGGCCACCAGGTCCCAGACATTTAAAGTATTCTTTGCTGGTGGAGTAAGTCATGCAATTTAGCTTGAGATTTCATCCCATTAAGAGCGAAGCCATGCACAGAGATAATGCTATGTTTGAAGAGAAAGCAGGTGTTAAAGGTTGTTCTCTCTCTTAATGTTGTGTGTGAGTGTTTTACAGTAGATCAAACTTGCCTAATGTAATCTTCATAATGCTTTCATTTAAAATGCTCCCTGTGGTTTGTATTTGTGGAACTGAAAGAGCAGAAGCTACTTTGTACCTTGGTGGGGCGGGGTGTTCGATTGAACATATGTTCACACTGTCATTTGGGAAAGATAATAGGTTTTTAACCTCTGTCAGTGTTAGACTGAGGTATTTATGGAGCTCTATTAAAACTGTGCCTAGGCAGCTAACCTTGCCATACAGGTTTTTCACAATTTGCCATTTTCTTATGATAAGTTGCGGCTTTTCTTGGCCTCTCGCAGTGCCTCTTGTTGTGTCAACCAGCATGGGAGCTTACCAAGAAACAAGGAATTCCTTTCTGTTGTGCTGCATGAAATGCTCGTGGCTACTGGTATTGTCTGTTCAGTAAATACAGTCACATAGATTGAAAGTGCAGCCTTGAAGAGTTTCAGAAAATACTCCTCTGGACTGGACACATGGAAACTGGCAAAAACTGTGGTGGTAGCACTCGTGCTTTTGGTTGCAGAGGTGTCCAGGTACAGCTGTAGGTGCCGAGCTCTCGTTGCAGGGTGCTGCAGGGGGATGTGCAGCATTGCCCTTGCTGTGCACGGTGGGAAGCTCTCGGCAGCCTCTGCAGCTCTTGCTGGCCTTGCGTTTAACTTGGCGGGGGGGAAGCTGGGTTGGGTGTGTTTTGGGAGTTGTTTGTTTTAAAGGGGGAAGGTGTAATTTACTGTGCTAAATTCTTATTGGTATGGTCTCTCTTTAGTCACTTTAGGCTTCTAACAATGTAAATCAGCACGATGGAGACTGCAGCGTGCTTCACAGAGGAGGTTATCTCCAGTGAACTGCCATTACCACTTTCGTCACTGCTGATTAGATTTTTCTGTTAATGTTTAATCCTCAACAGTAAATGCCTAATGTTTATATGCCCTCTCTCTGTATAAGCAGATGTATAAACAGATGTTTTATAAAGTTGGCTATGACATCCAAAACTGAATCAGTGTATACTTTTAAATATGTGTGTCAGACAAACAGATGCAAGGAAATTCGGAGCGTAAGCGATCACTTCAGTGTGCACAGGTCCTGTTGTGGCAGGGCTTTCCAGGGGTCTTAAATTAAACAGTGCTTGGTATGACTGAGAGTGTTTTCTAACCTCATCTTAAAATTCTTTTCTCTCTGTCTTAGTATTTCCAGTGCAGAAAAGACTTTTTTTTTTGGTGACATGTTTCTCCTTCCTTCTCTAGCAGTAGTGCCACTGTGGTGTAGCTGAGAATAGTTGACTTGAACTGGCCCTACATGCAAATGCAAAATCTGCTTGCGCTTTTGGGAGAAAGGAGTTTTTAGTGAAATACATGCATGTGTACCGTGGACGACTGCAACTAGAACTATAGGAAATTCCATAGGGTTTCCAAAGAATAAATTCAAAAGAAATGCATAAAAAGCGATATAACAATTAGCAGCAGAAATCAATATGTTTAAGGGAGGGTATTAATTTAAATTGTTGGCTTACAGAAATTTCAAGCATTTTTATGCATTTAAGAAAGGGTTGCCATTTAAGTAGCTTAAGTATCCTTCTCTGTATACAACATGTCCTGGGATTTAACAAACCACTTACTGCTGGATGGATTCCACTCAGATGTGATTGCCATTCTTGCAACAAAGACTAGCTGATAAAGAGAGTGAAAAGAGCCTGTACCAAAATGGTAATCGTGTTAGTTGTGGGGGAGGGGAGAAAACAAATTTGTGTTATCTAGCTTCTATTCATTTAGTACGTTAGTCTTGTCATGGGCATCAAGGTGGATGTGTGCGTGCCTAAAAGCGGGCTTTCCTCAAATCCCGGGGAGCCTGGTGGGAGGTGGCAGGGTGCTTCTCTAACATTCTGGCCTGAGGGATGGTCACTGACAGTGTGTGACAGCTGAAGGTGGGTATTGGTGACCTGGCAGTGACTGAGAGATGCTGGGGTAGAAAACTGGGACCCTGTATGAGAGGGGAAAAAACTTAGGACACGTTGTAGACAAGGGAGCTTGCAGGGACAGAATAAAGAGTGACAGCATGGTCAAAGTTACGAAAAACGTATTGAGGAGCATTATGCATAGATGTTGGCAGGGTAGGACCTCTGAGTTTAAAACAGGAACACGCTCTGAATGACTGCAGCGAATGCTGCCAGTGTGTGCCAGAGGTAAATATAGTAGAGTAAGCACTGCTACAGAGTCATTGAAGTCAACGCTGCATAACATAAAATTGCATAATATATTTGTTTGTCAAGGTTATTAGAGCACAATTTTAAATGGATCCGAGTCCTTGGAAAGGTGATTGTATTCTGGTTCCCTGGGCTGAGGTTTCCAGTACGTCCAAGTCTGGTCTGGCGGCGGACTGCCAGCAGAAGGGGTGAGCTTGCCGTTCCCCTCCTACCAGCTCCGGCGCTTGTCCGACCGGCTCTCGAGCCGGTTCCACTCACTGTGCCAGGAGGAAGGGAACTGCCCTCTCTCCCCAGAAATGAAAAAAAAGTGAAGGGATGTCTGTTGGCCCGGGCAGCTCAGGTTGTGAGGGGACGAGGGAGACTCTCCAAGGAGTGCCTGTGTGCGAGGGTGGGTGGAGGATCCGGAAGCGCGTGGGGCAGCGGGCGGGCAGGCTGCCTCAGCCCCCTGTGCCACCTCAGAGCTGGAGCGAACCGGCGGCGTTCCTCCCCGCTCCCGCCAAGGATGCGGTCGGTGCATGACGCAGCAAGCGTCAGAGACCTGGATTTCAGGGCACTGTCACGCTCTCTGAAAGAGTGCTGGAACTGTTTACGAAATGAGTACTTTGTAAATGATAAAGACTAAATAACGCATTCTATGCATTTGCATAATTTTGAATCACTTATCCTTCTGAGGGCTGTAGTCATTTGGCTCACGTTAAAGAACGCTTAACGGTGTAATTGAGCTCAAGCTGTCGGTTGCCGAGCCGAGTTGACACTCAGGATAGGAGGTGTGTTTTTGGGGAGACCATGCGTGTTCCCTGTAGTGTCCCTGGCACCATGGAGCGGTGCCCTGAGGGCCCAAAGCGCTGCGGGTGGGACAAGGGGGAGGCACGGTCAGGGCTGTGAAGGGTCGGGGTATCTTTCAGAAAGAGCTGGAGACCCGGAGCAGTGGAAGTGGGACGTATCTCCGTGGTGATAGCGTGCAGGGTCATGACCTTAGGAGGCATTAGGAGAAAAAAACCTTTTTCTCTGAACTGGGTAGGATGGAGGGGGTTACCAGCTGGAAATGCTGGAGAAACACATCTTTACTTTGCACAGTCACAAGGTGACAGTGAACTGCAAGGATGGCGCTGGATAGAAGAAGGTGAAGTTGGGGTAACAGGGGAGGTAGGTAAACTCAAGGATGGGGAGTCATCTGAGATCAGACTCCAAGAACTTGCTTGGCTTGAGTGGTAAAATGAGCCCTGACAGGGAGGTGGTGTAATTCATTTTTATCGTCAGGGAAGTAAACTTCAGGGGTAGGGAAAAGCTGTTTAAGCTGCTGGATCAATGTTGGCATGAAAACAAATGGATAAAAGCCATTCAGGAACAAATGTTAGGCTGAAAATCAGAAGTTTTTTAACTATTGGAGGAACTTGGTTCTGCAGTAGGTATTGGATATGGAGACTGAGGAAGAGCATTGTCAGTGTGTTGGGGTCCGTCACTGTGATCAGCGTTCTTGGACATGATACTTGTAATGGAGGGCCTGAGCTAGGGATCTGTAAAGGAAACACCTTTCCCATCTGCATCTGTATGTGGTGCTCGATTATCACAACTGCGTTGTGTCCAAGAAGGAAACGGGAAACTGTCCCTTTCTGTCAGGGTTTTAAAAGCATCTGGATGGGAATATGTG
>NW_009203974.1:46772-47181 GCF_000690835.1 Fulmarus glacialis
CCGCTTTTTCCCCGGGATGAAGAGTTCGTGTCGTTAAGTGAAGTTTTAACCTCTGCTTTACATTTAATCTGTGAATGTCTCTGCTGTTATGGTCACTTATGACGCTTATTTTTATGTTTGTTTTTTTTCCCTAGGTATTTTTATGGCCTCTGTCACAGTGGTGTCTCAGTGTCTCCCAGGCATTTATGGATTGATTCTGAGAACGTTCCTGTGAGGTAGGGAAACGTTATCACCTTCATTTTACAGACTGAGAACTGAGGCACAGGGAGATAAAGGTTGCAGGAGGAGTCTGTAGTATAGCCAGAGGTCAAACGCTGATTGCCAGCAACTTCTTTATCGTCCTAATCCCAAACCCAGCTACCTGTCTTTGGCTTTTTTCTTTCTTTCTTTCCTTCTTCCCCCCGCCCCC
>NW_009203975.1:0-15094 GCF_000690835.1 Fulmarus glacialis
CCCCCCCAAAAACACAACCAAAAATCAAACTGTTCTTCAGTTTAGCTTTTTTCCAAAGCAAATCAAGAGGAAAAAAGCAGCCCTAGAAAACAAGTTGCCTTTATTAACACTAAAGCAACTATTTTACAGCTGTAAAAACAATATTTAAATATATATTATTTTCCATTTTAACAGCACTGAGTACATAATTTAAGAATAAAAGATCTTAGATTTGTTTTACAGAACTGAAAATCTCCAACTCCCAAAATTGTTCTTCTTACTAAAAACTATTTTATTTTTACACTAGAACAACACATACCAAATCCCGATGCTCCAAACTAACATTATAATTGAGTAGCTCTGCTACAATAGCTGCATGTCCTTCTTTAGCTGCTGAAATAAGAGCTGTCCAGTTATCCTAGAAAAGAGAAAAAAAAATTTTAAGTTATATTCAATATTTCCAAGTGTTTAATCCACAATAGGAAATCTACAACCCCTTAAAAAAACTTTCTTTAAAAAAAAAAAAAAGTAATAAACTCATAGACTACCTGCCAGTTACACACATGAAAATACAGACCAACAACTACTCCAAATCTCCCCTCCAATTATCTCCTTTCCTACCCAATATCCATCACTCTCCACTCCTCAGCTCACTGCAGGTTGACTTCTTAAAAATTTTATGGAGGAAGCAACACCTACAAAGGATTAAAGAATGAGGTCAAGACATTGAGAACTGCTGGGTGGGCACAAGATGGCAACCAAGACCACAGAAAATGATGGTGGTCTGTCTCCACATACAGTGCATGACAACACCCAAGGGGCTAATACGCAGGGGAATTTGGACCACGGCTTCTTAGATTTATGATCACTTGAGGAAATACATTTCCTCTTGCATTAAACTTACCTTCCATCCACTGCTCAAACCATGTCCAGGTGTCAACTACTGTTTTATGTGCTATACACATATAAATATAGCAACAGTTTATGTGGTAACTGTTCTTCCTATAAGTATGGGAACATTACAGCAAATGTAATAAAATTTCACCAAAAATAGACACCACTTTTTTTTTTTTTTTTCCCTTTTTAAATGACAGGTTTCATACCAGACCTTTCCTGGATATCTACACTGCTACAATTAAACTAAGTGCAGCAGGAAAAAAACACAAGCAACATCCTTTTCCTGTTTATCACTCTTCAGGTCTCTCTACAGACCTTCCAAAACTTTTTACCACCACCCCTGTCCTATTCACCCTTTCTGGGCATCTTTCACCTAGAGTCAACCCCTTCCGCAAAGGCAGGAAGACAATTCATGAATTTGAAACCTTTCTCGCCACAGTTCTGGCTTTTACCTGAAATAATGCTTTAACCTAAATTCTCCCTCAGTGTTTATTGAAAAACACCAAAACCAAGCAAAAAAAAAAAAATTAAAAAAATCCCAACATACCACAACATCACTGAGCAAAATCACTTGGACCTCATCTTTGATGCTGCATTTCTCTACTCAGCCTATCTTTTTATGTCAACTACTGCCAATCCTACTATTATAGCTTCCTAGTACTAATTTCCCAGAAGAAACAGTAGCAGCATTCAGCAGAGACCCTCAGACATTTAAAATATATTAAATATCCCTATTCTTTATCGAATCAGAGCCAAGCAATTTTGGATAAAATTTCTCTTGCATGTCATCATTTTCCACCTTCTTTTTTCTTCCCCCTCCCCTCAACACTAACCTAAATTCCTTTTCTTTGCCTACCTCTTGAAATTTCTTCTTCTTCTACTGTTAGGTACCATTACATAAAGCACTAATACTTACTGCATCTTCCAAGTTGCAATTAGCTCCCTTCTTGAGAAGCTCCTGGACAATTTCTAAATTGCCTTGCTCGGCAGCCAACATGAGTGGAGTCTGGCCATTCTGAAATCGAAATGATAGAAAAAGTGATTCATTGGGAAGTGATGCAAATGATGCACACACACCAACAATAAAAGGCCAAAAACTACAGAGGAACGTTAAGTTGTTTCCAGTTTTTAACTGCCAATGAGAAGGAGTGAGAAGGACTGGTTTTCAAACCATGCAGTAAACTTGCAATAAAAATGGAGAACATGATATTATACCCTGTCCCATAAGAAATAAAAAAACCCAAACCAAACAAAAAAAAAAATTCAGACATTAAAAATGGCTACCAAAGAAAAACTTACATTGTTAAATATCTTCCTTTCTGAATGATTTGCCCACTGATGACATCTCTAATACAGCCTGTTACATCTTTAAATCTTGAAGTAACTCAGTCACATTGTTTAGAAATTAACAAATAAATAAGTCTAGCCTAGGAACCACAAAGGTCATTAAAACATGCACGATTCGAGTAACATTTCTTGCTGAAGCCTTGGAAAAAATAGTCAAGTTACACACCATGCTTTCATCTGACGGTATACCAAATACAGACATCATTCCTGTCCTGTGCAACACAGGTTCTTAACAGAAAGCCTCATCTCAGGGAAGATGAAAGAAAAGCTGGTTTATTTGCCTTCAATGATGTTTTAAAAGTCAGTTACAATCTGCCACCCTTCCATCAGCCTAGTTCTGTGTCAGCAAACTTCTGAGATACAACTGCTCTGCATGATGAAAAATAAAACTTAACAAATTTACTATAAAATTTAGTAATTTCAACAAGCTTAATAAATGAAGGGAATTTTTCCTGACCTCTCTTCTGTCTTTTCTCTGTACCATATAGAAAACTCAAATTATCTAGTCTCTAAATAATGCAAAAGCTACATGTTAGGAGTTATATACCAGCAATTTCCCTGGAAAGATTAAAAATCAATGCAGAATCAGACTACAGTAAGATTACTAATCTTCGTTAGTAAAACAGTTAACAGTAAGATTAATAAAGCCTTGGAACAGGCTGCCCGGGGAAGTGGTTGAGTCACCATCCCTGGAAGTATTTAAAAGACGTGTAGATGAGGCGCTTAGGGACATGGTTTAGGGGTGTTGGGTTGATGGTTGGACTCGATGATCTTAGAGGTCTTTTCCAACCTTAATGAGTCTATGATTCTATGATTTGATGAGTTCTTTCTGCTCTTTTAAGTACAAAAAAAAAAAAAAAAAAAAATCCAAGAAATACAAAAAAAAAAAAAAAATCACAGAAATGCACTGATTCTTTCAAAAAAGCCTTCTGGTCCATCAGCCATTCCATAACTAGTCTTCACAGAATCTTCCCCATGACATTATGGATAACCAACAGTATTAGTCATGACAGAATATAACGTAATACTTAACAGTGCAATTTTTTACAGGGAGAAATTATGCTCTTGTATAAGTTTATGTTATTATAACTCTATACATTGTATACATTCAAAATGATACCCTTGCTTTTAGATCCTAAAGTATATTTTGTATCAACAAGCAGTAGTATTTAGGTCTGGTCATAAAAAAAAAAAATTAAAATACTCAAAAAATTAAGAGGAAGGAAAATACTACTTTCTAGAAGAGAACAGCTGTTTTCAGAGGAGAGAACAGTCGTAACTTTTGCTTTTTAAGATGAGTTCTTTACATGCAAATTAATATTTCGAGAATACACATGCCAAGTGATTTGTGAAATCATGCCTGACCAATCTGACTGCCTTCTGTGATGACATCATTGGCTCGGTGGATGAAGAGCTGAGACACTGTTTATCGCATCTCTAGCAAAGATTTAGACACTGCCTCGCACAACATCCACACAGACAAACCAATGAAGTACGGACTACCTAAATGGACAGTGAGGTGGACTGAAACTGGCTGAAAAAAAGAGGCTTGTGACCAGTGGCACAACGTCCAGCTGGAGGCCAGTCACTAGTGCACAGGGGTCAATACTGAGGTCCTGTTTAACCCTTTCATTAAGGACCTGGGCAATGGGACAGAGTGCACCCTCAGCACCTTCGCAGCCAATACAAAGTTGGGAGGAGTGGCTGATGCACCAGATGCTTGTGCTGCCATCCAGAAGGACCTTGACGGCTGGAGAAATGGGCAGACAGGAACCTCACTCTACTGAGTGTAGGTGTCCAGGTTTTGGTATTGGGGGAGCTGCACAGGGTCTCTGTGAAGAGAGGCTGGGACTGTCCTGTGCTGGACACAGCCAATTCCATCTGGCTCCAAACAACCCACCTCAGGACACAGGACTAGATAATCTCCAGATGTCCCTTCCAAGCAGTGCTTTAGCAATACATACATACATCTCTATTTCAGCATGAGCATTCTTCTTACCTCCTCCTGAACAGTTACTGTTGTTATCACTGTGATCATCTTCCACAGGCAGATAACACAAAAGGATAACACAAACTGAACAAAAGAATCTCTGGGCAAGAGGAGGTTGTGGATGGGAAAATGATCCCCTCCTGTAAGAAGTGTCATACAGTTGTAAGACTGGCTCTGGTATTCTTAGACAGATGTAAAACTTTTCTATAGGGGTACCGAAAACATCCTTCCCTTTTTGCTAGGAGATTCTCAAATACAGGTTCAATGTTTTAGCAAATCATGAAGATTTCACCAACACAGAAACAAACGATAATTACTACACCTATGACATCCAGATTAATTCTCAAAAGTTGCCCAAGAGTCCACAACAGAGTCCACAACAACTAAATGTTCATATTTCTCACAAGCACATCAAGTACTGTGTATTTGTACATCACAGCTAAGTCTAAGTATTGGAATATCCAAATTATAAAGGGGCACATCTGTATCTTTTTAGGGAAATCATTCAGTGGTGTTACCTTACAGATTAGCGCTCTCTCGCAGTCCGTGAGAGAACAGGAGATTCAGAATTGAAGATGCAGACAGTACTTCAGTATCAAGAGCGGAAGAGCAGAAAGAAAGGCACATCAAAGGAAACTGGAGGCTGTTAGGATCAAAGTGTATCACCCTAGACAAGCATCTATCATTACCTGTTAAATAATCAACGTATCTGGTATGAGAGAGAAGAATGCGCACAAGGGAAAGGACGCGCAGGGAAAAGGCAGAGAGACTAAGACTTGCTCAACTTAACTGAAATTGCTGGTGTTAATCCAACAAAACCATCCATACACAAACTGACTGGAACATCCCAGTTTTTCTGGCAACCGATCACAGTCAAGATACAAAGGGTTGGTAACAATGTGGGTGATCCTTGGACAAGTCACTGCAGCCAGGGAGGTCCTGGCACTAGCAAACCTTGGACTGCCAGCAATCTTTTTAGACCTACTCCGCTGGCACTCCGTTTTGGTATTTTGTTTTTACCCAAGAAGAAAAGATGTCTTGGCAGGTCCAAAACTGGAAACAGAATTGCACTCAATGCCACTGAATTCCAATGAAGAACTAGCACTTAAACAAAACTCCTATCACTGATATGTGTGAACAGCCCCCCACCCCAGGTTTAAAACTGATGCAAACCATACATGTCTCCAGAAATTACCTTCTCCAATGCAATATATCAGAAGACTGAAAAAATTAGGTATCAGGGAAACGATCTCTGCGAAAAAGGCAGTTACTGAAACCCAGGAGTGCACTTAGTCCCATCAAGAAGAGAAGAAAAATTTAGAAAAGAAGGTGAAGGCAGTGATACCGTTGATAAAGTCAACACAAGACTATTCATCTGATTTCGGCCATGTTGTTGAGAGGAATTACCAGCAGAGGGAACAGACTATTCCTCTTCACAGATATACAGCATGCCAGGTGGTGAGGTTCATGTGTATGCTCTGAAACTTAAAAATTCTCCCATTTCAAATACCTCAGCATATGCGCATACACAGCATGAAATGAATGTCCCAACAATGAAAGAAAACTGTCTTAATTGAAACCAGATCTAGTAACTACAGTAAGGCTAAATTCTGTATATTGTTTTCACATTTGAGTAATATATGCCATTCAACTTCTTTCCAAAAATATTCTTTCCATCTTATGCAGGTTTAAAAAAAACAATGCAACAGAACATGCATTTTCCAAAACTTACTTAAAAAAGAAAAAAAAGATAGGAATTGGAAAGGCAGTCTTCCATACACTACAAGGTGAGTAAAAAAAATGCCTGGACTGTCAGACTCAATGGGTAATGGTCAACCGTTCACAGTAACTGGTGCCCAGCTGGGAGGGTTTGATTTGGGGCTAACATTGTAGTATCTTCATCAACACCCAGAACCATGAAGCAGAAAGCACTCTCAGCAAGTTTACGGACTGCCCCGAGCTATGGAGAGCAGCTGATATGCCGGATGATAGGGCGGGGATGCCGTTCAGACGAAACTCAACAGGCTGGAGAAGTGGGCTGACAATCCCCCTGCAGTTCAACAAAGGCAAACACAGAGACTGGAACAGACCGACCCCATGCAACAGTACTGTCTAGGGACTGCCTGCCTGGGGAGCCACGCTGCAGAAACAGGCTCGGGGTCCTGAGGGACAAGAGGGTCAGGAGTCAGCAGTGCACCCCTGCAGCAAGAAAGGCAAATCAAATACTGGGCTGCATTAACAAGAGTACAGTTAGCCCTCTACTCAACACTGGTGAGGCTAAATCCAGAACACAGTGCCCCATTTTGGGCTCCCAACAGAGAGACTCCCAACCACACAGAGATCGACAAACTGCGGAGTGCAGCAATGGAGTTCAGACTGTTATGAGACTGGAGCATAAGACATGCAAGCAGAAAGTGAGAGCTGGATTTGTTCAGTCTGGAAAACAGAAGAGTAAGGGGGCATCAACATCAGTCTTGCACTACCTAGACGGAACAGGAATTTTAGAAGACAAAGGCAGATTCTCCTCAGAGACACACAACAAGAAGACAAGAAGCAACAGTCACAAAATGCAGCAAAGGATATTCCAATGAAACATAAGGAAAATCTTTTTAAACAAAGAGTGGTTAAGCACTGGAGCATTGCCCAGAGAGGCTGCAGGTTCTCCATCCTTTTGAGGACTTTCAAATTTTGCTTGTTAAGTCCCTGAGCAACCTGATGTAACAAAGAAGTTAGTCCTGCAATTAGGAGATTGAATCCAATGACCTCCAAAGGTCCCTTCTATCCTGGATTTTTCTATTAATTCAATTCTCTGAATATGCTACATAAGTCAACAAGGTTCCAGTTCTACAAAACTATTTAGGAAATCATAACTAAATAAAAACTGATGATACAAGCTGTACATCCAGATGAAAGAAAAGTCCAGATGCTTACAAACCAGAAAACCTACTACAGAAGATGAAATAAATTAGTCAAATCATCTAAACTTATTTGTAAAATTCATAGAAGACTTAATAGTGCATCAAGATAACCTGAATTCTAAACATCGTGCAAAACAATGTAAACAGTCACTAGCAACAGACATTTGCATGAAGCAAACCTCCCAAGAAACTCTCAGGAATCTTTAGTGCAGTATAATGAAACCACAGCACATCTGCTTAAATTGCTGGTGGTGATATGCTCAAATCACACTAAATCAGCTGACAAAGCAGAAGCTAACAATTATCGCACTATCCTGGGAGCCAAGTAATCCACATTTAAACTTGTGTATCAAGACTTCCTCTGTAATCCTGGTGAAGTCATTTAAACCTCTGGTTACATCTAGACTTACTTTTTGGATACAAATCTTTTTATCCAGATGAGCATCTGCTCAGAGTAAATTGCAATATATGCTCCTATTTGGAGCTTCTCTTGCCTGCAAACCAGGATGTGGGGGAAGAGTTGTTATCATCCCAGGTTTCACCGCAAAATGGATAGGGCAAGAATGCACATGCAGCTGGATCTGTGAACTAAGAAACAATTCCTAGCTGCAGAAATACAGGTCTAATCTCCATTCACAAAGGATGGAGCCGCATTTTCCAGTTCAGAAGACGACTCAGAAAACAAATACAATGAAAGATGCTGAGGCGCTGACAGAAACGGAATACTGTGTGTTCAGTCTGTGCAAAGGTAAGCAAGGACTTGAAAATAAAACTGAAATTTGTATACCAAATAACCAGTGTGATCTCACTAATTATTCATTCTGCAACTAATAAGCTGCAATATGAAACTGACCTTTCAAAAAATCATCTTACCTCATTTCTCTCATCTACATCCCTGCACTTCTCAAGAAGCGCTTTCAGAGCAGGAACATTTCCTTCTTCTACGTAGGTCAACAGACTCTGACTCATCAGACTTGCCATCTTCACACGGTATTTAAAATGCTTCTGTAACAAGGCTTATCTGTATTTCAGGAAAGGGAAAAAAAAAGCAAAGCGTAAGTAAAGGCTATGAGAGTTAACTCTGAAATTAGAAAGCATGAATTGTACATGCCAATAAGTTATCGGTATGAATACCCTCCATTCTCCTCAACAAAACGCTGTGGAGACACGTGTATTGAAATGCACTACATTTCAATGAAAAGCCAATTCCTTAATCTTTCTAGTTCTTAGAAAATTACAGAAATTATTCTAATTTTTAGGTATTCCCTAAATATGTATTTTGAATGGAATGCATAGTAGTCTTTCATTTGCATAAATTTTTCTGCATATATAGCATTATAGGAACAGCTGTGTATGTTACATACTTTACATATGCTAGTTATTTACAATATAACCCTTATCCTTTATGTACATAAGCAGAACATCGAGACTACTCAGCATTATGAAATAGGGTGATAACTTCTAAATTGCAGCCATACGGAACTCATTTATTAAATCAGTTATCACCAATTTTATCCAGACATGCCTGCATGTGATGGCATGTTGTTAACTTGCTAGTCAAACTTCACATAGCTTCTGTTGACTGATAATATGTTTTTAACCTCTAATATGTAAGACAGGAAAGGTTTTTGTTGGTTAAGACAGACCATTAATAACCATTTAAAGACTTCCTAAAAAGCTGTGAGCTAGTAAGTTCAGAGAACCAGTAGTATTACTGCGCCAAATTTATACGCATACGGCTCCAGAAGCTGCATTATTCATTGCACCTAAATTAAGTTTCACTGGATGCAGAACAAGTCGTGGGGCTAAACACAAGACTCCACCCACCCCCAACACCTTGCTCCTCACCAGCAGATGACATGATTGCTCTCTCTCTGGCTTTTTGTTGCGTGATAGCGGTGTAACAGCAGAGGAAAAACTCCAGTTTAGTGTTAGCTAAAGCCTACTGGTTAGGCTGTTCTCTGCCAGGCAGAAGCCAAAGACCAGTGGCTTTCCCAGGCAAATGTTCTAACTTCTATTCTCACATCAAAGCAGCCAGTGAGTTTTTCTGCGCTCCCAAATGAAGTGAAACATCCAAAAAGATATGAGAGGAAGCCAGCAGGAACTTCTCTACACTTAGCGCGGAGGAGATAGTTTACATTTAGAGATTTAAATCAAACAATCTAGCTCCTCTTTAAATTGCTTACATAGACTGTAACAGTATTGTACCATCCTTTCTCCTTTAGCAAGTAAGTATATATAGACAAACACACTGTTGTCAGGATATGTTAGACACAACCTGAGCTCACCTATAGCACCACAGCCATCAGATGACCCATATATAGAAATGCCTTGTTCATAAGAATGCTGGCAAAGAAGCCAACACGCCCCGTTCAGTTAAGATGACTGAAGCAGCTCTGGGTATATGTAGAAGAACTTCAGGCACACACAAATGTCTAGTGACAAAATAAACTGTAAAATACGTACATTTTAGGTATGCAAGTAGAAGAACATGAGAGGAAGAAGAGAGAAAAAGGAGGGACTGTGACTCCCACTGTTAAATTTGGGCTTAAAATCCAGGTTGCAATTTAAGGGACAAATTCCAAAGAGGATTTAGGCATCTGAAATCTCCATACTCCAAATGTCCACATACCATGTAAAAATACACAAATCAAATTCTATCATTCAGACATTTAAAACCCAAACTTAAAATCAGTTCAAAAAAAACCTGGATTTGACATACAAAGCCCAGCAACAGTTTTACTAGCCACTGCACAAATAGCCAGTCTCTCCCATAAGAAAGTTATAAATGAACTAAGAACACAAAACGTCTGTCACATTTACCGTACAGTTAAAGTACCATCATGCAAAGGGGAGTGAGCAGTACAACAGTGTGTCATATAATTGTCTTTATTTTTTTCAGTAGGAGGAAGAGCTAATTGAGAGGTTGCAAACTTAAAAAAAACTAAACCACACAAAAAATGAAAAGGTTGAAAAGAAACAGCAATTGTAGTGACCCACACACAGGCTCCTACTGCCATTTCAGATACAAAAATACCAGAAAAGTCAGCATGTTGCCTGGCATCCAGCTGCCAGTCCAGAACAGTCCACCTCCCTTATGCCCTGCGACAGTATCTTACAGCCCTACGCAGACGTCTCAGATATTCTTGGGCACCTAAAATGATGTTAGATATTCACATGCAGGCACCTGAATTCCTCCCATAATTTTTTACATATCTCAACAGAAATTCATGAAACACAAAACTAGTGACTTGCCAGTAGCTCCACTGCTACCACAGACATTTTCTGATTTCCCTGTGCAGTCACCCATCTTCTCTCCTGTAGCTGTACCTTAAATCCCCATGCTATTTTCCATACCAAATACTAAATTGAAAACTATATTAAAAATCATCAGCAAAACATGACTACAATGTCTCACCAAGTGAATTATAGTCTGCAGTAGCTATCAAAATTTCGCCAATTAATTCTTAGCTAGTGTGAAAAGGAAAAAAGTATTCAGTATTGCTTCCTCCTCAAAGTAAGATTCTTCCCTTGATGTTCCCTACTGTCATATTTCAAAAAGGCAAAGGCAGCCCTGCTGCACTGTAGATAAGTATCCTGCTTCAGAAATCGTTACTTGAACTCCCAGTCATCAAGACAGTGCAGTTTCTGCCTTAATGTAGATCTGAATCCTTAGAGGCAACTTAAACCTATGACTAACAGCAATATACCTGATGCTAAAGAACACATCTAGAGCTGCATTTACAAACTCCATGTTAATATTACTTTTTTAAAATGATAAAAGCTTTGTAGGGGTGAACCATTCCCAAGTATATTAATATTCTTTGTCACCTACGCTTCACTGTCATATAATATCCCCTTCTTAGACATAATAACAGTCTATTTTATAAAAACAAGAACAACAAAATCAAATATTTTATAATTATGAATTTTACATCCTCATACTTTCATTTGCCACTTTTCAGGCAAGCTTCTTAAAGCATCCAAAAGATTAACACCACTGGAGGGCTTTAGGAAAGCACTGTTTAGTGAGTCAGTTACAGAAATTTCCATATTAAAATGCAACCTGAATTCACCAGGTTAATCTATGCGTTAGTATTCTTTTCAACCTTAAATAAACCCAGCAAAATAAAGCAAAAAAAAAAAAACCAATGCCCCCCCCCAAACAAACAAAAAACCAAACCAAAACAAAAAAAACCACCACCCGCCAACAAATACATGAAAAAAAAGTTGGTGTTAAAATTTTTGGAAGCTTAGCTTTATTTTCTTTTTCCCCGAGAACAACAAACATGCCTGAAATTAGGCTGAAGTTCATTCATGATATTTTCACTCATGACAGCAAGTCAATATAAATTGAGCACAGATACAGTCCACCTTTTTATTAAGTAAGATTTATGTTATTATGTTATGAAAATTAAGCACTGTATTCAAAGTCTGTATGGGTGCTGGGCACTAAGGTGTGATTTCTTCCAATGCTTAAGATTTCTTTCAAATTATCATAAATGCGTCGAACCAAGACTGTGAGGTACTGTCTCTCGCTAGATACGTAACTCTATTCTGGCTCCTCCAATGGAAAAAGCTGCTGAAATATATATTCAAAAGCTCCTGAAATATATATTCATACCCTTTTCAAAACAAACAACTCTAGAACAAAAAAAACCTCAATAGCTTATCCTTTACCAAAATAAAGGATGAGAACTTAAACCCTGCCAAATTTCATAAATCTAGTGCAAAACCAATACCATTCAAGAGCATCCAATACATATATGGTCCTTAATTGCTCAACTAACAATATTTACTTTGGTTTTTGACACAGCAGAAGGATTTTCACATTCTGTAACAAAACTTTCAATTAAAACCAGCCGCCCATTTGGAAATTGATTCCCTTTCCAACAAGGATTAATGCTGTCATTTTTTCTCCCACCAAAGGGAGCCGATTCCCAGCCCTCAAACCAGCTCTTCATTCACAATCCAAACTTCCAAGCTTGGAAATCTCACAATGCCCTCGGGCAGCAAATCCTGGTATTTTAAAAGACTAACAACACACCAGGAACTATGAAAAGATGTATTAAGAGCACAAATGCTCAGGTGAAGGTAATGCTTGCACAAGGATTAACCTGGTTTTGTAAGGCTCTCGCATCCTGAGCTGAAGCAGACATTATCAGTGTTTTGGAAAGACTGCAAAAATTTGCTGATTTACAAAAATTTTGTTTCTCTCAACTGCACCAATACTGACTGCAAAGGTCCTGATAACTCAAATCTGCAGATATTTAATGTACTTTCAGAATCTTGTATCAGTTTCTAACTACATTAAAAAATATTATTACACACTAAATTTTCCAAATATCACCATCCTTTTCATAGCTCTCCCCCATTTTTTTTTGTGTGAGCTGTGATGATTTATGAATAAATATCAAAATTGGTCAACAAACACCAGTGTTACTGAGAAAACTTCTTTTCTTGTTTTGTTTTCCATAGGTAAAGATCATAGTGACTCACATAAAATTCATACTTTTCATCATACGATGAAAAAAATTGTCCCCTTCTTTTTAACATGTTTCCTTCTATTTCCAGACACAAAAGCTACCTTCCCAACATGCTATACTGTGGTAGATCTTTCAGTTAACTGTAAAAGGAAATAATTACAGTGCTGCTGAAATCTGCGCATGTACAAATCAGATACGGAAACATGTAGTATTTCACCCTTAAGAACTGGAAATGCCATCTTTCCAAATTAGAACTTAAAGAAACGTGGAATACAGAAGAATTGTGCATATAAAATTTATTATAAGACTAACATAAGTCGGTTTCATATTCTCACACATTTTTATACTTCATGATGGCATAAAAAATGATAAAAGTGTTGGAACATCACCTTTATTCATGCTGCAGAGGACCTTGCTAATACAAGCATTATCCGTCTTTTATGAGACCTTATTGTAATCACTTGCGAAATGGACATACTTCATAAACATTAAGAGATCACGAATCAGGCATCACGTGAAGCGGTAAATATTTTTAACTATTTTTTCCATAGGGACTGAGTCAACCAGGATTCTGTTTAAAGAACAAATTTTCAAAACAGTTGAAATGAGTCTCTAAAATATTAAATTCAGAGGCGGAAAGAAATAACAAATCTAGGTTTCCATAAGTAGTCTACACCCACACCTCTTCTCCAGTGCCTGAAGTTCCAATATGACTAATGACCTTATGCTGATTATCAGCTTTTCCTTATTTATCTGGGAGCATTTATTCTACTTCTCTTAGCCACACTCCTGTTATCCAGATGAGAAACACTTTAATAGATTACCTCATTTTTCAGTTACTTTATATCAAAGAACAAACGATGTAATTAGAAAATATTAAAAGACACAAAAAGATAACTAAAGATAGAGAGACATGGACATTCTTGTTTTGAAACCCAATAGAACTAAAAAAAGTTTGCACAAAAGGAGGCCTCTATGGTTGTAACCATTCTTACACAGTAAGAAACACAGCAAACTGGAGATACACAAGTCATTCTTTTCCACCTTAGGCACTCAAGGCAACGGCCATTTCCAAATATTGTAATGATGGATTTTTTGTTTTTAAATAAAACAGTCGAGACTGGGGATTACATCCAAAAGACTGGAAGGATGCAAATACATATTTAAACAAGAAGTCACCATTGTCATCTGACAGCAACTATCAGATATGTCTATGTTCTATTCTGGTTAAAAAGATCAGTTAAAAGAAAGTTTGCGAAGTATCTGATAACGGGATTTAAACCTTATCAGAGGAACTAGTCTACCTTTAAGACAGAATTTAAATATGGTCAATGAACAATAAGGTATTGCTAAGAACATCTGAATTCTAAGAGAAAATTCAATTTCCTGTACAAAATACAAAATGCTTAATCCTACAAAACACTATTTCAGGTTTTAAATACTTCAAGTAAAAGAAAGTAAACAGAAACAGGTACCAGTATTAAGTTTTTCAAAAAATTATACCAACCAATATAAATCAATTCTGTCAAAACCCGTATAAAACACACACAAGCGCAGCAAGAAAGTCTATATCATCTTCTTACACGGTCTCATAAAGCTAACGCATTTCTCTGTATCATAAAATAAAGGGTTTGTTAGTCACAGACACAAGTTCTATGACAAAAAAATCTAACTTTTAGAGTATTTTCACCCAAGCAAAAAGTCGGTTGTGTGATGGAGATCTTTCAAATGAGTATGGCCACATTTCATAAGCTGTGGTCGCACAGGATTTCAAGTAGATTTGAATTTTTTAATAACCAAATTAATTTAAATAACCCTATTGCAGAACAAAGAATAAATGCCTATCCAATAGATAAATATGTGGGTTTTCTTACACATTCTGATCTGATAAAAAACTCCTTTTTATCTTTCCATTTCTTTACTATTTGATGGGAGGCAGGGGTCGGGTAATTAATCCCATGATTCAAACACTTTTCCAGCAAAACACATATTACTGTATTATTCCCCCCATCAATCCTTTGTCAAAAGTTATAGATGGGAAATTACTCTTCCCAACCAATTTTTAAGCATATATGAGAAGCGGCAAAGCCCTACCCTTAAGAGATTTTGCTACTCAACTTCTTCAGTGGTGCCCAGTGACAGGACCAGAGGCAATGGGCACAAACTGAAACACTGCCATCTGAACGGCAGGAAACACTTCATTACTGTGAGGGTGACCCAGCACTGGCACAGGTTGCCCAGAGAGGTTGTGGAGTCTCCATCCTTGGAGACATTCAAAAGCCGTCTGGACACTGTCCTGGGCAACCGGCTCTGGGTGGCCCTGCTTGCGCAGGAGGTTTGGACCAGAGGACCTGCGGAGCTCCCTCCCAACCTCAACCATTCTGGAAGTCAGATGCCAGGCTTCGCTAACAGCTCGCGCTCGCATCTATCCTTCTGAGTTAACAAAAGGAGAGAAAAACGGCAGACGAGGCTCCCCC
>NW_009203976.1:0-1620 GCF_000690835.1 Fulmarus glacialis
CAGGGGCTGCCCCAGGCGAGGGGGCACTGCCCCGGGCCCGGCCTTCCAAACGCCCAGGGCAGAAACTCACCGCCCTGGGATTTGGGGTGAAAGCCGGGGCGCAGGCGCTGGGAGGGGGCTGCTGGCCGGGGGCTTCGCAGGGGGGCTGAGGAGCTGAAGACTTGGGTGCAGGATTGGCTGCTCTGCTGGGGGCTTTAACCCTCTGGGGGCTGGGTGATGTTGATTAATACACGCTGAGGTGCACTTCTGAGCTTCCCCCCTCCCCCGTCACTGCTTGGAAGAGGCTGTCCTGTTGTGAGGAATCCCTGAAAGAAGAAGAAGAAGAAGAAGCAGCTTTTCATTTCTCCTCTAGTTCCTTTTTTCTAGATTTCTTTTATTTTTGCAGCACCACTGTGCAACTATGCATTGTATTTCTCAACCTTTTATGCTAGGTAGATGCCTGTGACTTTTTAACTTTTGGGGGGGGATTGCAAATGGAGGAACTTTTTACATGGATCTTTTTAATCTCAGTTGATTGGGGGGTGTTTGGTTCTAGGGTCATACAAGCTCTATCCCAAAGCAAAATCCAAATGTTAATATTATTAGCCTGATGCAGATACCAAAGATAATTTCTTTCCTGCAGAACCTTAGACTTGTGTATTAAGTACGATTACCCAGCACTTGCATTAGTCTAACCTCAGTAATTCCAAAGCTTAGATGTATATTTTGGTATATTTCTGGGATATTAAAAAATTGTCGTTTAAATTCTTGTTTGTTTCAGTGTAATGCTCTTAAAGTCATAGCATGGAGATAACTGAACTTGTCCTATTCTTAGTAGTTTGAAATAATAGTATTTTTGTATGTTTTGGGTGTGTCTATGTATGTATTAACATAACAGTTTTCACTGCCTAGGTGTTCATAAATAATAAAAAAAAAAAAACAACTAAGGGTTTTTAAACTGTACATAATATTCCATGAGGAATTTCCACTAGACCGCCAATTTGGATCGCATTTTCACTGACGGCCGCTCCCAAATGGGATTCTTTTCTTTCTTTTTAAAGAGACAGCATGTTCTTTTTTTTTCCCCATGGACCTGAGGTTCTTTCTCAGCGTCAAGGGGTTTTCACTGTTTTTAAGGGATGGGCCAAAGAGGAAGTAGCTTAAATTTTGTTTTAAAAAAATACTTAACACATTCGTTTGAAAGCTAATCCTTTGTACGAAGAATCAGGAGTTGAAAAACGAGCCCTTTCTTCTAAATCCGGCAATAGTTTTCAAAGAGACGACGATTTGTGAATGTCTGCAGCGTCTGGGCAGTCCCTTTTTGCTTCGTTTCTAAATCAGAGAAGTTTTCAGTCTTAATGGTTTCACTGCTCTGCGCAACTGCCTGCTTACACTGGCTGGGAGGTTTTTTTCTCTTGCCCTTCCTCATATACTGCATTTATACGCTTCAGGTCAGCAGAACACTTGAACTCGAGGGCCATGTGGGAGTACCTGTACCCAATTGCAACCCAAGCTTTTCTTGAGACTGAAATGTGAGAGTCCCACACATTTCAAAACCTTGCTGATCACACTAGGGGTGAGGAGGAAGGCAAAATGCTGTCTCTTTAAAGATGTCCTTTATTATTATTATTATTATTATTA
>NW_009203977.1:0-30225 GCF_000690835.1 Fulmarus glacialis
CTCAGCGGGGCCGGAGCAGCCTGGGGGGGATGGATGGGTTCAGGCTGCGGTGCAAAAGCTGGCAGGGAAGCCAGGCCACGTGCAAAAAAGCAGTTTATTGCCTGGCAAGGGAGTTAGGGATAAACTTGATCCCTCCCTAAACCGCAAGTGGGTATTCGGGGTTCTTGTTTCTTTGGGTCCGCTCGTCCAGGGGCGCAATGTATCTGGCCCCATGGGTGCTTATAAATATCCAGCTACTTATGTGCTGAGGCATAAATTCAAAACTACTCTTGGTAAAATCGCAGAAGAAAGAGCAAAATTTTAGTCACCGTTAGCACACAATACCAGTGATGCTGCCATCCAATACCACAGTGCATTTTCCTGTGATGTTTTACAGTGAAAACATAAAGCCTGGCATCCTTCAATTTTATAATCAAAACATGTTTGCAACAACAAAAATACGTGGGAATTCAATGTTGTCTGGGTCATTGGATTAAAAGCTTGTCTCTCAACGTATTTACCCCTCCACCTATGGCTTTTACTGCACCTGTTTCCACAAGCACCGGGGCATTCATGTTTCGTCTGTCTTTTCCGTGGCCAGATGAAATCATCTTGGAGCATGGGTGCGGTGGTGAAAGACACACGTAGTGGATTTACATCTCTGGGGTAAAGGGAGAAGCTGAAGAAAGATTCCCCCATGAGCTGGCTCTTATCGTCAGTGCGAACGTCTTAGTCAGCCCAAGCCCAGACTGCCAAAATTGTGCAGCGGGGTGCTGTCAGGGCTGCGGCCCCTGCAGCTTCCTGGTTCTCTGGATCAGCCAAGGATGAAGGCTCCAGGAGCTGGTGTTCCTCTGGCAGGGACTGCTGAGCCCAGGTCAGGCAAGGGGCAGGCATCTGAAACTTGGCGTGTGACCCTGCTCCTCTGGAATTTGGGAAAACACCCTCCCATTTAATTTTAACAAATCACCCCGAGGCCAGGTCCTGTAGCTTATTGAGCATCCATGGATATTGGCTAGAGCTGGGAGAAACCTAACGTTTTGGAGAATCATTTCCATGACACAGAAATGATATTCAAGTGGGGTATTGCATGTTTAAGTACTCAAGTTTCCAGGAAGCAAAGATGTGCAGATACTCTGACTCACTAGAGGAAAAATTACTTCTAATGACTCAAAGGCTTGGATGCTGTTGTTTCCTAGTTAATCACTGTGCTCCACTGTGGGTCCAAAATCCTCCTTTGACGACCAGAGAAAGTTTGTGGCCTTGAGGATCCTTCCTGCTCTGGTGCAGCTCCCTGGGTGGAGAGATTAACCTCTTGCTGCCCATCAGTACCGTCTGCAGACCTAATTCATTTCTGGGCTGTCACCACAAATGACCTGCTAGGCTCCGAAAGCCTGACGGGGGTAGTTTTGCCTAAATGGTGGACTTTGTGGGGGACGCTTGGACTTTGTTGGGGTTACCATGTGATTTGAGGAGTCCCCAGAAAGGCATACTGCAGGTTTGGCAGCGATCTCTGAGGACGCAGGGGGTGCGCGGACGCACAGGCGGTCATTCCTGGGAAGAGACGGATCCGGCGGTGCACTAGAGCTGGGGTACCCTGGGGAACCCCGCAACCCTGCCCTTCTTTTGCAAGAAGGCCACCCTTTGCCTTGGTGTGGCTGGTCGACCAGGAAACTGTTCCCATTGGGCAGAAGGTGAAATTTATATCTTTCATAGCTTTGTGTTTGCTTTTTGCGTCCTGTGGTTATTTTGTACCAAATGGTACAAACCCCAAGAATTATGTATTGAGATTCCAGATAGCTCATCTCCTCTGCCCTAAGACAAAAGTGTATGCTGCTGTCAGCACAGGAAAATAGTACGTCCACGGATGGGAGCAAAGAATATTTCTTTTCAAAGTTTGTGATAATTTTGCACTTAATTGGTATGTAAGAAATCTAGCAAGTCATAATTAAAAACTGAGTTTTCCTTTTCCTAAAACTGGGTCTTAAAATGTAACTTGCCTTAAATATCTGAGACGAAAAGGCAAGCTTTGGAAAGAGATGAAGAATGCCCTCATGTGGCAATATTTTTTCCTTATAATACCTGTTTGTTTTGTTTTTAATCCCCAAATAATCTATTACAAGAAGTTATGTCATTGCATCAGAACTGGCATACAGAGTGGGTGTTGTGATACAAAGCTGGCGTACACACAAAATGTTCGGAAATAATTATATGGGCTCTAACTCTCTTGTTACTTGAGTCCCTGCATGAGTGCTTTTATTCTAAAATAAGAATAGCTCCGCACAAGAATTCTCAAATAAACAAAGGTGTGAATTAAAACTTGTCCTGTCTTCTGCTCTGTAGGGAAGTTGCTTTCCATGACTGAAAGCAAAGCTTAAAATTGTTACAAAGCCCTGGGGGGACAACTTTGTTTGAAACCAGAATAATCGATCTTGAAGTAAATTTTAAGCTAAACCAAAATAAACTGAAAATGAAATACACATTCACAGAGCTGGCCTGAATAACTCACTTCAAAGATGATGTTATTTGTTGAGCTGGTAGAACTTCCTCATATCTACGTAAGGCTTGCAATTGCACGGATAAACCTTTGTAAACCTGACTCTGCTGTAAATTTTACATTTTTGACACGTAGAGGTTGGGGTTTAAAACCTCAGCTGACACTGCTCTGATAAATCAGGACGTTCTAGTCTTGCCTGATACAGCATCGTCTGCTTTTACTGTAGATGAATTTTCTTTTTTTCTTCCCTGAATTTAAACAGTAAATGTGATTTATAGAAAATAGGGGGTCCTAGCAGCTTTTGGGACTTCTTATAGCACTTTTTTTGTGTGATTACAGATGGATTGGTATCTTTCATCCAGAGCACCATAGGGACAGTAAAGATAAAAATGGGTGAGGATCATGGGATGCCTGATTTGGAGGTGTATGATGGTTGCCATCAAGTTTTAAACTGTGGGGAAGCGGTTGAAATCCCCAGGTTTCCAGTCTGCTGCCTGGTCGCCATTTCCATTGGCTTACTCTTTACTGAATTGCCAGTACTGCACCGCACCATGGAGCAACCAGCAGCTTGACCTCCCTCCAGCGCATGATTACTCTTCTGAGGGACCTGCCAAGGGCAAGACTCATCTGCGTGGCGGACTTCTGACCTTTCTGTGGCAGCTCGTCACCACCATCACCGGGCGATCACCTGCGCCACATGTTCCCCAAGGTTCATCCTCTTCCTTTCAGAGCCTTGCAAAGCTGCGTGGACTCACAGGGTGGTCAGGTCAGCCGAAGAGCAGTTGCTTTCTCCTCTTGTCTTCCTCTCCAGCCCAAGCTCCCCGCTAATACAGGCAGCTCCCTCCTGTGCTGAGGGTAGCTTCCACAGGGTCAGGAAATATGAGAAGCAGAGAAATGGGAAACTCGGATCCACCGGGCTCCCTTTGACTCTACTGGGGAGGCCTGAACACGTGTGAGAGCTGTGGGTGGTCTGAATTTTGGGTGCTTGATGTGGAGGCTTTGGGTATCGGTGTGGATATCCAAGTTGCTTTGAGAAGACTTCAGGCTGAATGAGAAGTGAATTCCTTAAATCTCTCCCCTAGGGTCTCACTGACTTCAGTGGCAGCGAAATCTTTCCTCAGAGATAACTCGGCGATCTTCATTCATTGCATCCTCGGCTCTGCTATCAAGTTCCCTTTGAAAAGGTTTTCGTGCTGTAATCTGCTGGCTGATTATTTAACTGGTGCTGCTTACAAACCTCCGCTAGTTGTTGCACGTCTTGTAATTTTTAAGGGTTTATTTCAGCTCCTTTGCGAAGCGTAAGGAAATGGATGATTAGTGAAATTCTTCCCAGTATTTTAGAAGCATTAGTAAATATTGAATAAAGGGCAATCACACTGTTGTTTTCACAGGAACTGTGAAAGAAAGTAAGACTGCTAGATTAGATGCAATCCTGCTCTTAGAGTCACAACTCTTTCTTATACATTGTTTCTTGCACTTTAGTGCAAAACTCGTGTGTGAGAATGTGTGCTTGTAACAAGCCAAGTAACTCAGCACTGCAAGAATCCCACCAGCTTCGTCTCCAGCCCAATAATGAACACGGGCCTGGACACATCCAACCAATTTGTTTGCCTGCAGTAAACCATCTTGCGCTATTTACAGTCAATGACAGCAATGTCCTTCGAATGTTCGCTTTGATGCATTAAACAGAAGTGCCACTTCTGCTTTGCTTCATCTTCGTGCTGTGCCCTAAGCTGGTCGTAGCTGTGCTCCGCTTTTGGTTAGAGGGCCAGAGACACCCTGCATCTGGAAAAAGGCGAGTGGGGCAGCTCTGTTTGAGCACCCGAGTCAGCTTTCCAGCGGTTAGTCCATCCCTGTGCCTTGCTGCCCATTCCCACGGTCTCGGTACCTGAGCCAGTGTGTTTCCAGCTGGCCAGGGTGCGCCTGAGCAGCGCTGACATCCCTGCAGAACGGCACGGGGGACCCGAGCGGTGCGGTTGGAGTGGAGATGCTTGCTGACGTAGCTGACTAGATGAACTGGTCGACTGGTTAAATATTGGTGGCAAGGGAACTTGCAAAGCTGCTTTGAAGAAGTGGGTGGGTCTCAGCCACGTCCCCACTGGCTTTTGTATTGCGCCCTCAAGCCTGATTTCCATTTTCTGGACACCCTTTACTTCCTGTTCTTCTGCTTGTTTGGCAGGAGCTGCTGGCCAGTGAGTTGTGGCAGGCTGTCAGAAGTGAACGTTGGATGAACAAAGCCTGCCTGTTCTCTGCCCGGTCCCAAAACCTTGCAGAAGGCACGGGATGTCCGGTCACAATCCTGTCGCTCATCTTTCAATCTGTAGGAGACGAGTGACGGTGGCACCCCAGGACATACCACCCTGGAGGCATCGCCGGTAGACTCACAGCAGCATGACCTGGGGGTTGGCTGGTGGTTTTCAGAGGCAGAGCGCTTAAAGCCGTGCATGTGAGCACTCTCTCGAAACCCCTTTTTCCTGGGCCCTTCAGCAGTTTTTAACCCTTTCTGTTCAGATACATCTGAAATAGGTAATATAGGGGTACATGGCTCCTGCCACTCCCCTCCAGCAAGGCGGGGGGTGCGGGGCAGGTCATCCCCTCCTCCCCGAGGGGCTCCACCCATGCCTGCTCCCTGCGTCGTGGGAGGCCAGGCAGTTTGCAGAGGTGGCATTGTGACCGATTTTGCTTCTTGCTGTACAGCGGTGAATCCCATCTTCTCTCCCGCTGAGGTAACTTACCACGCCGGCGGGATGTTGAGGTGGCAGGGAGACAGCAGCTGCCAGGGACGGGGGGAACAGCTGGCTGCTGCCCCAGCCCCGCTGCACGGGGGAGATGCTGGCCAGAAAGGTGGGGGGCAGGAAGGAGAGAAATGCCTCCAAGAAGGAGCTGGGCCACCGCGCTCACCTTCCTCCGAGCCCATCTGCCCCTGCTTGTCAAAGGCAACATCTGCATGGCTGCCTGAGGCTTTGATGCATGTAGGCAGATGCCAGCAAGGTTTAATCCAGCTGGCTTGGGCAGGGAATTGCTGCCCCAACCTTTAATCACCTGAGCGAGTACCATGTGCACCTGAAAAGCTCAGGCTGAAAATGGGAGTGTTGCAGCAAAAGGCAGAGGTTTTGCCTGGCACGGATCCTGGCTGTCAGCTCCCTTGTGAGGGACGGGCTGCACTGCAGATGGTCCTGCAGGCTGCTCAGGCCACCCCCGAGGTGGACTCAAGGCCCTGATCTGTGAGGGGTTCCACCCCTGGCTTGCAGAAAGAGGACCACTTGTCTGGGCCAGGGGAAATCCTGAGGACCCTGAAGCGTGTGGCCAGGTCTGCTCCTCTTCCGGAAGGTCCTACAACAACAGGAACGTTGTACAAGGAGGTGACTTAGGCAGGACTGTGGGCTTTTACGGGCATCCCCAACTGAAAATTTGTATAAATACTTTTCCAAGTAATGAGGTTTTCCTCAGTAGGACCAAAATCGCATGAGAGGCAGGGGGTGTTCACAGGAAAGGCAAGTCTGCTAGACTGGGACCTCGTGCGAGAAATTGGACTAGTACCGTCCACTAAAGTTAAGCCATGAATTTGGAAGGGCCAAGTTGAGGAAGCTCCTCAGCGTAGCCTTGATGTTTTTAACATGAAGAAGTCAATTCATGCCAAGAAGCAGCTTCTGTGTCCGTGGCAGGGAGAAAAGACCAAGAGGCCCTGTGACACCTCTTCAGGACGCTTCCATGCGAGCCTATTGGACCAGAGAGATGCCCATACGGTATAAAGAAGGGTGCTGTTGAAAACTGTAACCCCAAAACCCAAGAGCCACCCTCTTTTTGAGGAGGATTTTGATGAGGTGGGGAGGAGGCAGGGGAAAAGTGAGTTCATTTAGAGTTATCCTCTTACAGTCTTCTCCCCTAGTAGGTCTCAGAGCATTTTCCAGGGGATGCTGTTATTGTTACGCTGGCTTTACTAATGGGGAAACTGAGGCACGCAGCAGTCAGGTGACGGATCTGTGGTCAGTGCAAAGCCCAGAGAAGGACCTTGCTCTCTTGGGTTCCAGCCAGGTGCTCACTACAAGATAAGTTATAAGAGGTATAAAAATAGCCGTTCTGCTCTCTTTATTTAGAAATTCCCATTTGCGGCGGGAAGCAGGTAGAGGGGGAATTGGTAAGCCCTGCTGTGGCTGCTGCTTTTCCTTACTAGCCCACATGTTAGTTCCCTTTTACCATTTTACATATGGTCACTTGATACCAGCAGCTGCTTTGGGACATCTCTATCCGTCACATCCTTCTTTTTATTTCAGTGTCCAAAAGCTTCAGTGCTTCATAAAAAAAAAAGCACCAAAAAACCCACCCCTGGTAGCCGAGTTTCCTCCCAGGCTCGGTTCTAAACATGTCACTTTAATGATGTCTAAACTACGCAGCGCTTGATGAGCGAAACATTACTATCTTCTAGCCACATTTGTTTTCCCTGTCTCCCAGAGCATTATAGTCACCCAGGGAGAACTGCGTGTTCTACTTCGCTGCTGTAAAGCTATTATGGGTATGAAAAGTTCCCATTAATCTGCTCCACACATGGATGTTTCTGGATAAAGTTCAGTAGCCAGATCCCTCTTTCTTTGTGCGCATCAAATGAAGCAGAAAAATGCCTCCAATTTAAAGACACCAAATGAATAACCAAATAGATGAGATTAATTTTTGTTTAATCCACGTGGGCAGCGAAGCCAATGGCCAGTGTTTGTATGTGGACTTCTCCTGGGAGTTCATTACCAGCCGAGTCTGTAATAAGTTAATGCAGAGATTCCATGGAAATAGGGGGTTAATTATATGCAGAGGATGTTGGCCAATGCACAGCTTTGAACAACAAAAATAGCCCAAAGTCTTGTGTTTTGGATGTGGAATCAATTAACGAGGTCCACGACATGTACCAGAATTTGTTAAGATAGTTGTTGTACTATAAGGATGCTTTATTTTTTTTTTTTCTAAAAAGCTAAGAAAATAAGTGGATAATAGAAGGCGAGGGCCAGAAAGACATGAGACTGGTAATAAAACACTGGACTTTGGCCTGGGGCCAAAGCAAGCTTTTCAATGGGTTTGAAGTTTGGACGACAGCAGAGTTTGAACCGGTTTTCACTAACTGTCCAAAAGGTTATATACCGTAATAGTCGGAGAGAAGAGGTTGCTTTTAGTTTACCAACTCCCTTCTCTCTGCTGGCAGGAGCGTTACGCTGCTAATACGCTGTAGTCATTAGACTGACAGATATCAGCATGTGGCGCGGCGTGCTGCAGATTCAACTCCGAAGCTGAAACATAAAAAATTCTCCTCAATGCTGGTTGGCACAAACCTAATTTTTTCTCCCTTTCCACATCTGGTCCTAATATAAAATGTGTCTTTCTGCCTTTTTTTTTTTTTCTCCTTGCCGCATCTTTAGAAATGGCTTCTTTAAAAAAATAGAGTGCCCCCCGCCCCCCTTCCCCTATATTTCTAGGTTTCAGAATTAATTGTATGTATGTGTGGTAGTTTAATAGTACAGCTTGGGTACTGAATAGAGCACAGCACTGTGCCTCTGCAAAGGGATGTCATTTCACAAAAAAAGCAGAGGAAGATGAGATTACTTTTACTTCCCTTCAGTGTTCAGAGCTGTGAAACACACTTTTGGCTGTTACAAGTTTTCAAGGAGCCTCTTAAACAGGTGGAATACAAATTTAAAAGAATAAGATCTGACCCATTTTCACCCCCTTTCATTTTAGCACAAGCTCTGGGCACACTCCAGACATTTCCTAAGTCCCTCAGCTCCCACTGCGTTTTTTCTCACCCCCTTCCCCCGACTTGATCCCTAAAGCCATTAGTTTGTTCCTAGAAATTATCTACTTGTTTGTTGTGTTGTGTTTTGGTTTGTTTTTTGTTTTGCACACAGAAATCGGCAGGCCAAAGCAAACAGCACTTCGGAAAAATGTTGCAAGGCAACCCAGTTTTGAGCCAAGTGCCCCCGATAACTTCTCAGCACCTTTGCTAAAATGGTGGAGGCTGGGGCCACTGAGTCTCCACAGAAATCACAGTGGGTAAGGCTTGTTTAACTAATTAGTGGTAATCCTGAGCAACTCTGTGGGCTGTAATTTATGGGGTTTCCACCGGGTTCTGTGTTCAGCTCCTCACGGAGAGGAGAGGGTGGGCCGCCGGACGTTTTAGCACGTGGACTCCTGGAGACTGTCTGGCAAGGTCTGGAGATCTCAGAGGAGCCATCCGGGGTGCAGGGTTGTGGCTTGAGGCCGAGTGCCCCTGCAGTCAGTCCCCCTGCCCTTCCTGGCGGGCCAGCCCCATCACTGGCCGTTGTCGCAGAGGTTCTCGGGGGAGATCCAAGATGCAGGCTAGGTCAAGGGCAGGATGGACGCCAGCGGGGTTTACAGCAGTGTGAGGAGGCCGACTGTACGAAGGACCTTGGAGGGTCACGCTGGAGAAACGGGCTCAGTCAGCAGAGGCGATGCAGGGACCACCCTGACCTCTCATCTGCCCGCCTGGCTGCTCAGAGTTAAAGTGTTACTAGCACAGGTGGCTGCAGCCTTTACCCAGCAGATCTGGTGTGCCCGTCACCTCCCAGGGGCACCTGGGGACAAGGTCAGAGCAGCGGGAGGGGAAAGTTATTTCTGTGGCAGCTCTTTAGACGGGAAAGAGGAGGCAGGGGAGGTCAGGCAGAAGGAGGATGAGGTGGCCAAGCTGAAGTGACCAGCCTCGGGTCATCAGGTCAATGAGGAGACACAGAAGCTGTGGGGCTTGTTAGTCAGGGTCCCAGCCTGCCAAAGGAGCCGACAGTAATGAGTACGGTTTCTTAGACATTGCATGGGAATGGGCAATGCCTTTATTCCACCTCTAATACCAGGGATGGCTTCAGGCACCATGTTACAGGTGCACTAACAATGAACGCCGGCATGCAACTCCCCCATGTCCCCCAGTACCCACCAGGTGTTAGAGCAGGAGCAGGCTACGTCCGCTCTCTGGCTTGCCCAAATTTTGAATGGAAAAGGTATATCCCAAGTACCAGAGCACCACTCAACTCCCTCGTTTATATCCTGCAACTGGTTCAGTTAGGGTCATAACCCAGTGAAATGGGAACGTCCAGCCCCATTCATCCCGTAAGAGTAAGAAAACAGTGTATTTTTTGTTTTCTGAACAATCTGGGAAGTGTCATAAGAGAGGGAGACTTTACTGTCTCTGGATCTGTCATTTTTAGTTCTTCCTTGTTTGGGAGTGCTTTAGGATGGCGCGACCTGCTGCTGACACAGCTGAGCAGTGCCATGTCCCGTGCCTTCAACTCAGCTGAAAGAGCAAGAATGGATGATGGCAGCCTAATTCCTCTGTAACCAATCTGAGCAAGGAAGTATAATTATGATAGTTATCACTGGGGGATGTTTCAAAGGGAATGCATGCTAGATACTCTGACTAAGCACTTAATTTTTTTCCATCAAATTGCTTCCAGCCCAGCAGCTAGCTCTACGTATGTAATAGCTCTGTTGGCTTCAATGAGGTCCTCCAGCTGAGGTCAGCTGAGTACCTGCTCCATGAGAGCGGGCCACAGAGCAGATGTGAGACGGCGTGGTGTCACCTCATCCACTCCTTTCCCTTCCTGCTGCAGACCCTGGCCCCATTGGCTACTTTTCAGCATTTTGCCTTGTATAGTTTTGAATGAATCAAGCTCCATCTGATTTTAGTCTTAAACCACTCGATCATTTCCCTTTTAAAATTCAGACTTTTGTTCACACTCAAATAAAAATACATATCAATATTTTATAATTTCTGCAGTGTATCCCCAGGCACAAATTATATTGTAATAATAAACTGGCTAGCTTGTTTTAATAGTTCCTGGCTGTTGGCTTTATGTAACACTGCAGGTGTGAATCTAGTAGCACTACTGTAGGTGTGAATTATTATGCTAGCGTAATAGGCTGTGCTTTATTGCTTAATTGCCTTCTTCCATAAGGATTCTGCAGTTGTTACTGGGAAATAATGCCAAGCTTTTCCACGAAAAGAGCGATACTCTTTTTTTTGGTGTTTACTACGGTCAGTCTGATTTCAGTGCATGACTGGGTGTGGGAAAGGAAGGAAAGATGTCATTAAATGAATTAAGAAAGTGCTTACTAAGTCCTTAATAAAAAGCAGAGCAGGCTACAAGATGCTCCTTGTTATGCGTAGATACTTGTAGCCCCAAAGAGCCCTTTGGGAAAACAGGTGGCTGAGCTTTCTGGCAAAGGAAGCCCTCTCCCATGTTCGGGGGATTCCCAGGTGGTGGGTGATACCTCTGGGTGCTTACACGTTCTGTGATCTCCTCTGTCCTTCCCACAACCTGACTTTTGCCAGAGGATGGAGGAAGATCAAAGTCGTCTTCGCAGCAGCACACAGGCGCTGAGCCCCTTGCCAGCGTACCCCTACAGGAGCGCACCCCTGAGCCGCCCGGCGCGGGGGCACCTGCCTCCCCCCGCCACGCTGACCGGCCCCAAGCAGCGGGGATGCAGGCAGCCCTTTGGAGCAGTGCAGGGACCCCGCGCCTGGGTTCTGCTGTTGTGCCTGGGAATTGAAGGGGCAGGGAAAAGTCCCGGGAGTGCCCAGGCGCCCCGTGGTCGCTTCTGACACTTGGAACCTGAGACACCTCCAGTTCTTGCAGCCACACCGCGGTGCGGGGACCAAGGGCATTTTTCGATGGTTGGAAATAGTGAAAGCGGCTACTCCTGTGAGTCACTCAAATTCCCACCACGTACTCTTGCTAAATGATTTCCACCTCTGCTACTCTCTTCTCAACAGTGTGCCTACTTGTGCTGCTGAAGTTCATTGTTGGCGCCTCTACTTCATTTAAGCCTTTTTATGTTTGTCTGGAACTGCAGGTTTAGCACAGGGATATTTATTTGCTTTCAGCTGGGTGAAATGTTTATGCCTGGCATCTTGTTTGCAGCGACAGTGGACTAGGTGATTCCCTAAGTGGGACCTTCATCATGCAGAATAGGAAAATTTGGATTTGCCCATCTTCTTGCAATGGTATTTTCCAAAACTATTAATGAAAAGCAGGGCTGGGCAAGAAGTACAAAATATGGATGCACATCTAGATTTTGAAAGTGCAGGGTTTTGCTTAGTTCCTCCAAAACAGTGAGGCTGTATGTGTGCTGAATGCTATCTTGCCTTACCAGGGATCAAACTGAGAATCTGCAGAGCTGAAAGCCCAATGGATGCACCATTAACAGCTGGGTTAATAGGAGTTAGCCATGCAACAGATTGTCTTTTTCTATGGTTGAGGCAGAAAAAGTGTAGTACTCATGTTTTCCTTTTTCCAGGTCTCAGCAGGTCCGACCCACAGAGGATGAGCATGTTTGAGCTGCGTTTGCGCTGTCTGCCTGGGAAGAGAGGACTCATCTCAGCCAGAAAGGTCTCAGTGTGGTTTGTGCTGAAGTGGGTTTCCACCATCTGGGATCTACCCAAGAGCTACATCATACTCTCTTAGAGATAGGAAAACTTCATAAAGAGAAGACTTTGAATTAGGAGTCCACTGTGCATTGCAACATTTATCATCATGATTCACATACTTCCAGTGTTACTGCAAATCTGTGCAAAGTCTGAAATGATTCTCTCCCTTATCTTTGAGGAAATGCAATGTGCTCCAACCCTGCTGACTCTGAAAGCCAGCTCTGCCCTGTTTTGGTCCACGTAAATTGTCGGGATTATTGGAAAAGCTCAACAAACCTCAACAGCATAATCTATTCAATTAATTTTGAAGTACTTTGGGAACCATTCAGTATTTTTTCTTCTCTTTTCACCTTATGCAGCTCCACAGAAACCTTTGGAGTTCTGCAGGTACATACCGAGTTATGAAGGAGCTGGAGGGCACTTAGAGACTTGGAACATGATTACTGTCAAATTACAGGGAACACTTTAAAATCCCTTAAATCTCTCCTCTCTCCTACTTTGTCCTAGGAACTAGGACATGAGCCTTTAGCTAGGCTGTCATTCCCAGATGCGGTCCCTTCATTTGTGATTGGAGAGGACCTGAAGCCACGGGCAAGGCGTTCAGAAACTTTAGGACAAAGTCCTGACATGGAAAAAAAGGGAGACTGGGTGAGCTGCAGCACAGAGGATCACAGGAGGGAGTAGCTGGTATGTGCATGCCAGCGCCAGAATCCTCAGACTCTTTCATCATGGGAACCACAGCTTGACTGCCAGATAAACCACCTCCTTTTGTATTCACAATTGCAAAATATCTCTGCAGCAGCTCTAGCAATTGCCCTGGAAGAAAAGAAACAGAAAAACTTTTCTTGCATCCTTAGCATAACAGGTGTTTTTACAAAAAAAAATAATTGTGCATTTTCATTTGGCCCTCTGCTGTATCTCCGCTCTGTGTCTGAAGTGTTTTCTTTGCCAGGAGACAAGCAGAGGCAGTGAGCTCTTTGGAGACCCCTGACAGTGTTTTTAGGTTTATCCATTTTAGGGTTGTTTTGTTGTATATATTTCAGTATTATTTCGTGTTTTAGATTGCATGGAGTAACTATATTTGTTTTGCTGCCATGCCGTAATTTGCAGAAAAATTTAAGAACTAAGTTTATTTCTCACTCCCGTTTGCTGCGGCGGCCTCAATCTCAGACTAAATTACAGGAGAAACCTAGAAACAGTTAATCGAATGTTAAGTAAAATGAATGAGGCTTGTATGGTGCCCTGAAGGTCATTAGACTTAAGGTCTGAGTGGCTGCCAAGGGGAGCGAGCTCCGGGGCAGGAGCACTCATCTGAGAAATCCCCGTTGCTGGACGTGGAGGGGTCGAACCTGGGAGCCGGCTGCAGGCGCCTCCCAGCTGAGCTCAGCTGCCATGGCTGGACGCAGGGTAGGACCTCGTCCCTTCATACTCCTGGTCCAGAGAGCTCTGCGAGGGGATGCGAGGGCAAGTCCCGTCCCAGGGGAGGGCAATAGGGACTTGCCTATTGCTCCAGCCGGCTGGCTGCTTCCTGTACCAGCTATGGAGCGAGCAGGTAGCTCTGAAATAAAGACAGACAGTTGCTGGGAGTTAGGGCTGATCAACAGGACTGTGGTCAGGTATGCGTCCTCTGAGCCGCTCTCCATCCCACCCACGTCTTTCTCTCCCCATCAGAGTGACTCTGCGGAGCGGCCGCTGGTTTATCTTCCACTTCAGTCCTGGCTCTTTCCAACTTGGAGGTGGAAGTGAAACCACAGGGTATGGATGCAAGATGGAAACAGAAGGGCAGAGCGTTGTGATGTCTGTTCAACTTCAGCGTGTCCTCCAGTGCCTCTTTCTATGTTATAGAAGAATTTTGACTAAAGAAAGTCATTAAGTGAAAACTATTATGAGCAAAGATGAAGATATATCTGGGTACCCGTGCACTGCTATTCATGAATGTTAAGCAGCACGTTAATTCTTCCTACAGGTCAGTTTGTGTGTCTGTGGGGCAGTCTTGCTATTTTATTCCTCATTTATGTCATAATTGCAGGAATCCTTATGCCAGTGTAAACACTGATCTCACTGCATGTTGGAATTACAAAGTATATAAGATGAGGAGAGCTGGAATAACAAGAATGTGTATTTTCCGAACAAGTAGAAGGTTTCTGGAGGAGGAGTTTTCCCAAAGGGAGCTAAGTTTACAGATCTTCAGGCCTTTTTGGTTCTGAAGCTGACACATATATGCACAAACACACACGGTCCAGTATCTATTTCATGGACGCATTCTTCCCATCTCAGTGTTTAAAGGTCTTGAAAGCAATAGCTACTGGCAGTACCCCAATTCAACATATCTAATAGGTCCTTTCCAGTTACAAAATCACTAAGGACACATGCCCAAATGAAAGCAGGGCTGAAACTACCTTGCTGTCAGAAGCAATGAAACAAGCTGCGTGTCCTTGTAGGCTTGAGTTGTGGGTTCTTTGGTTTTTTTAGTCTTGGTTTGCTGACTGCATCTCAAGAATTGTGTTGCTAGAGCAACTTTGCTAATGTAACTCCTGCAAGTAACTCCAATGGTCTGCAGGACTTTTAAAAATCTAGTAATAAACTGCAGTGGGTTTTCATTGTTTTCCAAATTATATGGATTAATAGGCTGCAGGTGGAAGGAAAAAAGGGTAGATTTGACTCTCTGCAAACTACCTCTGACTCAGTGGATCTGCTCAGATTTAAGAGGGCATGCCCTGCCTACATACTTAAAGCAGATATTTTGGATCAGCATCAAATGGCCTAACTCTACTGACTTAAACACAGCATTTCCAATTTACATCATCTCAGTGTTTGAACCTGATGTTACGTGTACAGACATGTAATCAGAGGAGTGACACTGCCTTTCTTCAGCTCAACATTGACCTTCTCTGTATTTGTGTGTGTTTGTATGTGTTTGTGAGTCTAGAAATATAGAAGTACATCTATGAACACAAAATATCTATGCTTTGCTGTGTTTTCCTGTCTGCTTAGGTACAGTAACTATCGGAGAAAACTTTTTTGATGCAAGCAACCATTGGAGGAAACAAATGCCTTTAAAGTGGTCCTTCTGGTTTGCACCCGGTAAGGACATCCTGCCTCTCCAGGCTAACAGGAACAGAGTTCCTTACAGGCTGACATGCATTTTCCAGGCCTAAATTTCTGTTAGGAGTTTGTTTTTTACATTGGCATCCCTCCTAGCAATTGTCATGCTGCCTATTCATACTTCTCAGCCTAGAGGAACTCTGGCCAGGCTTTATCTTAGTGGTCTGTATTCCTATGGTCACCAAAACAGTTCGGGCTTATTCTTTTGAACAAAATTAATTATCGTTAGGTTATCTAGGAGTTTGACTCAGACACTGTATTTCACTAATAAACATTGTTTTGAAGAGCTTGTGTTTAAAAAGAATTGTTATCTCACTCTTACTGGCAGGTTTTGAATCTTACATCCCTGTTGAGATTGATTTCCTGTACATGCCTAATTACTGATGACACAGTAAGATACAAGCTAAAGAGCTATCTTGCAACTGCAAAAAAAAGCTTTAAGCCAAGATCCCTTTGGCTTAAACAGAAGGAGGCTTCATTTTATTTCATCTAGTAAAGTCACCATGGAAGGATCCTCCTCCAAGAACTTGCAGCAATATAAGGAGTGTGTACAAAACAAGTCCAGACATCAAACAGGGCAACTCCCAAAATGTCTCTGCATTTGTAAACATGCTTCACATCTGCTCAGCTTTGCAGTAAGCATGAAACATAAAACTTGGGATATCTGTCTTATTCATTTGAATGGATGCTAATTCAGGCTGCGGCTTGATGAGATGGAGGCTGCAGCTGGCTCGAGAAAGTGTTTTAAGAAAAAAAAAAACGCCCTGAAAAATTAAAGATATTTTTATTTAAAAAAAAAGGATCAATTGCCTGATCTGATTTGCAGTGCAACCCTATGAATAGTTGTTGGAGCAACTGCTTAAGCACTGCAGTCACTGTTAGCCTTTCCCTGGGATCAAACAACAACCTTTGATCAGAAGGATGTTCACTGATGATGAGAACGCAGAGGGAGGAAAAAAAGCTTCTGCTTCATTGAGATATGTGTCCTTTATTCCAGAGTATGTGTGAAAATGGCTGGGGAGTCTTCATTGGGATGTATATTGAAGTTTTGTGTACCACCACAACTGTGGACTGGCCTGCTTCAGCAGGTGTACTTTTCCAAATATCTAGCATAAAATCTTGCAGAGAGCATGTGAGTGTAGTAGTTTGTATGGATGTAGAGTGGCACAGCTTATGCCCAAGTTAGAAAGATAATATACTTCGTCAGTAAAAAGCAGTTTCATGCCAGCATAGGTACCTGCACAGCAGGGATAGTACTCTTAGAGACCACATCAATAAAAAAAAATATATATAGTAGCATCCACCTATATTTGGTACATAATTATAATGTGTGGAGTGTGTATGGAGAGCAGGTCTGAGATATGTGTGCTGTAAAGTGAGTGGCACGAGGTGACCTTGGTTTGTGGCCAGGCACAAAATGAGACTCTTTCTTTGTTTTAAATGTTAATGTAATATTGTAGGCACTACACTACTAGTTAGTATATCTTCTGGACCCAGCTGCTGGAAGAAGTTTTTGCGCACAAGTTGCTTATCCCTGTCCCTTCTCTGCGAGTTACATCTCTAAGATTTCCTCGCAGAGCTGCTGATCTGATTCGCCTCATGCACTTCAGTCAAAATATCTACCTGTACATCTGACTATGAAGAAGGGCGTCTGTCCGTAGCCTGAGGCTTTTGGCTTGAGGCAAACCATATCGAGCACAACAAAAACGAGCTGACCAAGACTGATCTGGACTTTCAAGAGCTCGGGGATCTGAAATTAAAAGAACAGGGTCTAACAGTTTTACAAGCTTCTACACTATTTGAATCCATAAATACAAGCACCACTAATCATGCCATCGTCGCACTGCTTTCTCACACTGGTTAGTACAACTATTTTCTCTCGCCCCTCACGCCAATTTCTAGTCAGATATGCCAGCCGGGCACACTCGTTTCCATGGGAAATGCTCTTCTTTGTGTGAAGAATTTACACAATTTTCGATGTAGAGACAGTAAATCTGTCACCAGTTAAACACGTTAAGCACAGTTTCAGGAGTGCTGCAGCCTCCTGGAAAACCTTGGGCTTCACGATGTAAATATTAAATACCATGTAGTGAGAAATCTGTGGGTATGTTGGTGGGGGAGAAAGGGGAAAGTAAGGCACATCCTAACAGGTAAGGTGATGTCTGCTGCTTAAGGACTTAGAAATGGCTTGACCTTCTGTCTTTGGCAAAACTTCACTTTCTACGTGCTCTGTGGCTTGTGTCACTTGGCCACGTCCCAACCTTAACTCTAGTGTGGCTACATTTCAGCAATGCGGTGTGTTAAGTGTCATGAATTATTATTTATATGACAGCAGTACCTGGAGGCTTAAGCGAGGACTGTAACCCATTGCGTTAGGCACAGAACAAATACAGAGTGAGAGACAGTCTCACTCCGAAGATCTCACGGTCTAAAAAGACCAGCAAAAGAGCAGGAAGGGAAAAGAAAATGGAGAGCTGAAAAAATGCAGCCAGGGTCGCCCCGCGTGGAAACAAGGCACCAGAGGTCCCTGCTAACGGGTGGTGGCTGTTTTTGTGCCTTCCCAGCAGCGAGTGTTGTGTCACTTAATGCTGCAGAACGTCACTTTTGGGTCAGATCTATGCACAGGGCTTTTGCAGAGCAACTCTGGTGGCTTTTCCCACTGTGACAATTTAAGAGCATTTCTTGTCCTGTATGACTGCCGTGTCCTACTGCCAGAGTGACTGTCCTAATGCCTTAGTCAGTGAGTAAAGGCACACGTGCCTATGTAGTGGTCCTTCTAGGGCAAAGTCCAGCCTTCGAGTTTCAAACTGCTTGTATACAGCAGATCATTGGTATTGCTGGAGGTGGGCCTGGAGTACCTGGGCTCCTAATGCCCACTAGCCTCCACCATATGCTTCAGGCTAAAAGGTGTTGTGCAAAGGATACGTCACGTTGCTAATACAGTCACTTTTCCAAGGGAGCTGTGTGTGAGGGGTTATTTTTGTTCTTTGTTGTTTTCCTAACTCACAAAAATGTCCTCCAGAGTACAATAGACTTCATCCACACTGCTAATGCTTATTTCTATTCATCTCCTTAATAGGAGTGAGGGAGCAGTGACTGATCACCCCCCTGCAACGTCATGATCCTTCCTGAACCTTTTGAGTGACTAGGCTGGTAGGAAATGACAGCAGAGTGCTGACGAGATTAGCACTTCTTGATCTTCGTAGTGTAAAAAAACTCCAGGACTAACTCATTCTTCAAGCTCTTCAGTGACTAATAGGTGTTTTATCATCCTTTCAATTAGAAAGCATTTATCAGCAATCTTTGCTTGCTCACTGCATGAATTGACCTGTCACTCAGTCTCAGCCCTTGGAACTGGTAATTAAGTTTAGCAATCTGCCTCAGCAGCTCTGATAGAGATATGTGGTATGTTTCCATGGGAGTAGGCAGATACTTTGGGTTTTCCTTCCCAAAAGGAAAGGGCTTCAAGAAAAGTGAATGAAGGGTCCCAGCAGATGCCTGCTAATGTCAGGTACCGGCAACCATCAATGCCTTGCAAGCAGAGCGTGGTCAGTGGCATGGAGCAGCTCCACCACGGCTGGGGGTGTGCTGCGGTGGCATGGCACTGGGGCCGACCTGGCTTCCTGTGGCCCCGGGACTGGGGCAGCTTTACTTTGAGTTGATCGACATAAGCTGGGACCAACGCACAGCCCTCTCTAGCCAAGTACCTGCTTCATCCCCAAGCTTTCCAAGTTGCCTGCTTTTGGGGCTGTAAAGGAGATCCGTGCTTTATTCTTGAGGTTTAGGTATGTCAACCTTGAAGTTTAGGCACGGATATGAAACTCTGAAGTCCGGATACCTCTTTGTGTTGAGCAAGGGGTAAAGCAAAGCAATTGCAGTGAAGCATGTTGTGTATGACGAAATCCGGAGATCAAGTACACTGACACAGGTCCTATGTCTTCTCTGGTACACTTCTCTTCAATGACAGCAGAGGACATGTTTTACTGACAATGTAAACAACAAAAAAAAAGTAAGCCGGTCTCCGCTGAAGGAAGTTAAGGAGTTAGACCCTACGGAAAAGTGACTGAACTGCAATGTTACCCCATGATTTGCTGTGTTAACTTGAGGGCAATGCTAGCAATGTCACAGGTATTGCCGACGTTGAGGCTGCATGTCTGTTGCTATCTCTTGGCCTGTCCAGGTATCATTTTCTTTTTAAGATGGGAGGAAATTTGCGGATCGCTTACACTGAGACCGTATTTCTAGTAAAGGAGCTCTTTCCCCTCCTTGTCTAAATCTTTGGTTGACACTAGTTGGTAGAGGCTGATTTTCAGTAGCTAGCCCACTGTTTTTTTAAGCAAACTTTGCTCTGAAAAACCAGACATCTTAAAAAAAAACAGCCAACCTTCTTCAGAACTGCCAAGGGGTACAGAAATGCCAGCGTCCCCTGTACTCGCTCCAAAATCAGGTTCAGGTTGCCTGGTTTGGCGTTTTGGAGGAAACGTGCAATTTGCAGAGTTCACTGAACCTCACAGAAGATTTGGATTTGAATTTGTCTGGAGCTGCCCTGAAATATTCCTTACCATTCCTGAAATATTCCTTACTCTGTTTTACCACAGGAAACATCCTGAGGGGATTTTTCTGCTGCTTCTCTTTTCCCCCTTTCACTACAACAGGCTCGTCTCCGTGATGTCTTAAGGAGACCACCTACAATTTAAAGAAATAAAGACCTCCGTGAAAAAGTACAGGCAAACCTGATATTTAAGGGTCAGTTCCCCACAATATTTATCTAGTTGTCTGAGCTGGTCTAACCACATAGGGGGAAAAAAAAAGCATTATCATGTGATGGCTGGGAGGGTAACCTCTGTTAAAAAACAACAACAAAACCAAAACCCAGCAACCTAAAAGCAATGGGAAAAGTGCCAAGGAGAGGAAAGGAAAAGGACTCCGATATTTATGAGGTATAGCAAATAATAGCACTGGGAGGTAGCACTTCTTACAAAGTGTGTGCTTGGTGAGGATAAAGCAGCAGACATACTTCTGTAATTTTGGAGCGGAGAGAAAGGGCCCTGCCTAATATAATTTATTTAGGAGGTTTCTCTGTGTGTCTAAGGCGGAAAAGTGGTCCTAGACATGAAAAAAGAAAAGGATGGAGCTTGGACAACAAAATACGCTTTCTTCCTTGAAACCACCCAGGGGTTCCTTATAGCCTCCTGCTCCCTGAAGATCACATGCGTTAACTTCAGACCAAAAAAAAAAGAGAAGGAAAGAAACCCTTACAATTTGGAGCAAAGGCTGCCTTTCCTCACCGAGGCACTAAGCAGGGACATAAATTACAAGGTATCTGTTTCAGGCCCTTTTCAATATACAGCTCCTATATGAGCTCTAGAGTAAGATAATCCTCTGGAGATCAGAGGCAGCATGTTATTAGCAGAAGCTCATAGGTTACATTTACGGGCGTCTTGGGTACCTTTATGCTGAAGTGTTAGTATCAGCTAGAGAGCACATAATCTTTCTCCTGAGTCTAATTACATATTCATTGTGCAGGCAACAGAATATTCATATGTATTTAATTAGTAAAAAGATTATGCTTTACACCCACAAAAGCAAGGCAGTAAGAAGTAAGGATGAAAAGTCAAATAGCCCTTAAATTGGTCTTTTATCTACTCGCATCACTGACTGCCTGGGAGCCCCCAAGCCCCAGTGTGAAAGATACTCTAAAAACATTTAAATATAAAGCCATAGTCGGACAAGCTACAGCCAGAGTGAAAACCTAGGTCTCTGAGCAGTTGAATTCTTCCTGATTTACACCAGTTCATATGGAAATGGAAATGTGTACGGTTTGTGTCTGCTCAGCCCCTCAGTGGGATTGCCTATAACGTTTGTGGTCTGGGCGAAATGCCTTCTGCCGTTTGTAAAAGCAGTTCGTTATCTGCTTTGGAAATTTCTCATTTACATTATCTCGTTACAGTATATTAAGTAAAGTTCTCAAGGATTTGCATTAAAGTTAGGTTAATAGCTTAAATAGGGGGTTATATTTAAATATAAACCGTAAAGTCTTCACCCTTGAAAATAATGCCATTGTTTTATCTTCTCATCTGAAGTACCTTTTTTTTTCTTTTTTTTGGTGCGGTAAGTTAACTGGATTTTGCAGGTTCTTTCTGAAATCTAATGGCAACATAATTGTTCTATAAAGTTGCAGCAGTTAAGTTTTTACCACAGAGCCTGTGGCTAAAGAAGAGATCTGGGAACGACGAGAACGGAGGCACCATTTGTGCTTCCGCCAGTTCGCTCTCTGCCTAGCCCTGGGCGAGCTCTTTCAGCTGAGATTTTCAGGAGTGGTCACTCAGTCCCGAAGCCTGCTGGTGTGGCATTATTTTTTTAACCCGTTGCTGGGTATCGACAGCCCCAAAGGAGATGGTGCATCTCCGGCCAGGTGATGTCCCCCCGGCCAGGTGATGTCCCCCCACTCAGCATCTCCAGGCTCCCCGGGGAGCCTAGTGCCCCAGCCGTGCTCTGGGTCAGCCCAGCTTCATGCAGCTTCGGCTCTGCTTCTCCCTGTTCAAGTAGTATAGTGCCTTCATCTCAGAGGCATTTCGGTTGGAAAGGACCTCTGGAAGGACACCTTCAAAGTAGGGCCATCGTCCAAGTTAGACCAGCTTTTCCCCTGGCCAGGGACCTGCAGATACGGGTTTTCCTAAGGTATGGCCTGCGGTATGTGACTGAATGCAAAGAGAGTGCAAGACTGAAAGGGAAAAAAAAGATGAAACGAGCTGAAAATCCAGCTCCTAGAATTAGAGGAGTTAAGGGGATTCGGTCCGGCCTTAACAGAGTTCAGACAATTAAAATAAGCCATTGCTATCAAGGATTAATCAGCTCAGTTGGGATGGGTGATAACGAATGCCCTTCAGTGGGCTGTGACTATGCTGATGCTGCATCCACGGCCCGTCTTTTGGAAGCTGCAGACTTTCCCCAGAGAAGGGTGTCAGAATAAATCTGCTCAGTATCCCCAAACTGAAAATTTATGAAGGTTTCATCCTGGAAAGATAGGACCTCAGTGAAAGCAGAGTAGAAAATAGAGGTCCTTTTCATGCTAAGTCCTATCATACAATATAGCAATTGTTTTATTTCATACATCTAGGCTGGGAGCATCGTGCCATAGGCAGAGCATGAATTGGGATACAGTGAATTTATTCCTTTAGCAGTTTTTAAAACCATCACATGTCTGTGTATGCAGCGTGTGGAATCTGTCACGCAAAGACTTCTGTATTTTTTAAGCACCCTTATAAAGGGTTTGAAAGGGATCTCAAAGAATGCAAGATATTGAGGGACTGATTGCAGATCTCTACGTAGAGCGTGGGCCCAGGAGACACGGCTCCTGAGCTGTGGTCACCTGCTCTTGCTACAGGCACTAACTGTGGGAAGTGTAGATGGCCGTACCTCCACCGTCTCCTCCCAGCTCTGCAGGTGAATGCTAGGTAATTTTTGACCAGCTGGGCAAACCCGGGTCTTCAAAAGTATTTGTATACCTAGCTTGTCTTGGTACTTTGGTGCAAGTAAATGTCCTCCTGTGTTGAGGAGGACATTTAATAGAGGAGATCTGTCCAAGCCAAACTTTCTTCCTCCTTACCCCTCTGCAGCTCCCGTCATTCGGAGGTGTAGCTGGGGGCAGAATTCATGCCAGTATATCTTTGGAGGAACAGCTTGGGTTGGTATTTTTTTTTCTGAGGGTGCGACGACCAGGCTGTGGAAAAGGTGTTCAGAGGGCTGGAGCCATTGTGGCACGGCTGGTCTCTCCCTACCTGGAGCTGGTGGGATATTGAGGAGGAAGGAGTGAGACTGCAGTTGTAATTGTAAGCACCACCCCTGGCCCTAAATTTGATCAATTGGATGTTTTCTCATCTTAAAACACCATCTGCTTGCTACTGTTTATATTCCATGCCAACCTTTCCACATTCAGGCAAGTCCATGCTACTGGGCCACCCGTGGTCACAGCCAGAAAGTGGTCTGTCCTGGGAACCAGGCGTGCGCAAAGTGACTCCCAGGCATTGATAAACCAATACAGGCAGAGGTGGGGAAACACTGCTGTGTTTTCAACGGTCTGCCTGTTTCAGGTGCGCCTCTGCAGCTTAGGGGCTCAAGCTTCAGGTTTTATTTTCTCTCTTTTAAGAATGGGGGAAAAGAAAGGGTCTAAGCAGGCTCTGAGACGGTAACGTAGGGCCACGGGTGCACAGCCTGACTTTCAGGAGCCTTGAGCACTCTTCACCAAAGCCATCTTTCCAGCTTGGGAGGAAGGTGGCCTCCGTTTTCACAGCACTTCAGGCTGAATTGAAAACTGCCAGTGGTTCTGGGTACTTTGAGTGTTTATGCTACTTATCTGGTACCTAAAGATGGAGGTTTTGAAGACGCTTTTTTCTTTTTTTTTTCTTTCAGCTGCTAATCTTAAAGTGACAGGAGCCTGCGCTCATGGGAAAGTTGCACCAAGTTACCTCGAGGGGCTTTGAATTTTAGTGAGAGTGATGTGGGATGCCTTCTGCATCACGCTAGCAAAGCTGAAGTTCAACTGGTGCATCTTTCTCACAAAGATAATAAAGTGTTATCTTGATGAGAAAATAAAAAATAACATTTTATGATAAAATAAAAAAAAAAGGGAAAGCCTGTGAACCGGGAGGACAGCGTTACAAGCAAAGTGTGACCTTGCAGCTTCCCGTCACGCTCTTTCACTTCGCTTTTCCAGCCGGTCACGAGAGCTGGAGCAGAGGGCAGCCGACGACTCTCCCCGTCGCAGGGCGGGCGAGCTGTCCCTGGCATGAGTTGTGCTCCCCGACAGGCACATGTGTGTGCTGGTGGGACTCTGTGCAGCAGACCTGCCGCGGGACGGGCTAGGCGGATGACTCACAAAAGCTGGGTTTCCGCCCTGCCGGCAGGCAGCAAAGCGAGCAGCGATGCCGCCGGTCCTCCGCAGGGTGATGTGAGCCTCTCCGAGGCAGCCCTTTGTCCCTTGGTGGGAGGACGAGGAGGAGGTGTAAATCACAGCCGGGTTTCCACACGGTAACCTGCAGGCTTTTACCTCTGCACAGTATTTCACAACCGGCATGGCGGGCCGAGAGATGACTTTTGTGCTCGTACTTGTTTTCCCACCCAGGCTGGCTCGGTCCTTCACGAAAGTCAGTGGGCAGCAGATTTGTTGGGTAACCGCTGCTCAGTGATACAAAATGAGAAAAAAAAAAGAATTGGAAAAGATGGGCTGTTGGGTTTTGCCTTGCTCATCCTTAAGGGCTGTGTGCAGGTGTGAAGCACCAAAGGTGAAAATCTCAGGTAATGCCATTGACTTCAGCTTTCTTCCCCTAAATTTTTTATTTCCACCGTTACTGGATAGGATGGGTTCAGCCTGTGGACACCCATATCCCACCGCTCTTTTGCAGGATGCTTCCCAGTGTCTTTGTTGGGGTGAGGACGAGGGCTTCCTATGGAAACCAGGTGCAGCTCAGCCCACGGGACTCGTTACCACCTCTGGCATCGTTAGCGTGCCGAGGGATGAGCAAGGAGGCTCTTGCAGGAGGAGCGCTCACAGCTTGCAACTGCAAAAATCCCAAAGCAAAACAGCAGAAAGCTGGCTGGATAAATGCGGAAAGCGCCTGGAAATAAACACCCCACGGAGGCGCAGCCAACCTTTTCGAAATCGGTTTAAAGCAATCGGCGACTGAGTCCTCCTCCACGTGGCTTGAGCCAGGGTCGGGGCTGGCGTCCCCTGCGAGGTGTGCAGGGGGCACGGCGGATCCCTCTCCCGGTCGGGAGCCCCCCGGGGCTGTCACGTGGAGATATGACGTGGTACCGCCAGCCGGTTGTGCTGGAGGCCAAGAGCCTCCCTTCCCAGGGGCTGGAGCAAAGTTGAGGGCGTTGAGCAAGACGCGGGACCGAGCCCAGTGTCCTCCGCCGATGGCAGGGGAGGGCGAGGGCACGGCGGGGGTGAGACGTCGTCCTGTGTGCGTCTGCCTCGCAACGCTTTTAAAGTGCTAACATGTTTTACGACGCGGTGCGAGCGAAACAAAATAGTGGCTCCTGGCTCCTCGTAACTTGTGTAAATTCCAGATGTGACGATCCTTTTACTGGCAAATGGAGCTGTTTATCCCCACGCTCTCCTCGCGCTGAATTAGCTCCTGCTAAGAAGAGCTTGCTGAAAATGTGCCTGCCTTGCTACTAAACGGCTGCATAATTGTCCCTCTGCCCCTTCCCAGAGCTGCACATAAAAAGTGCAATCCAAATTCCTGGGCAAACCATGCAGGGCCCTGGAGAGCACTTCCCACCCCCCTTCAGGAATTGAACGTCATTCCTAAAGGATAATGCGGGATTAGGGCAAGGGGAAAACGAGTGGCTTAAACAGATCCGAACTGCAGCGAGGCTCAGCAAAACGTGTCCTTCTTCCCACCCCTGGCCCTCTCTTTTTCTTTTTTTTTAAATAAAGAAGTCAGTCTTTCTTGCAAGGGGAAGGAGGAAAGAGGGCCTCCAGATTGTGAAACGGGCAGAAGAGGAACAGCGTTAGTTCCCCGAAAGCCCCCAGCTCCGGCGGCAGGGGAGCCCTGCCTGCCGCCACATGGCAGTGCACATGGGAAACCCTTCCCGGCCCTTCCCCGCTCGTCCTCCCCCACCTCCTCCTCTCCCTGAACACACAGGCGCTAGTTATTAGGGATTAGGTGGAACAGATGCATGTAAGATGCTTACGGCCTTTTCCAGACACAAGGCCACTTTCCAATCAGCTCAGAGGAAACAGGGTAATTAGATGGAGTCGCGGGCAGGGAGCAAGGGGGAATTAGCCTGTTACCCAACCAGAGACTGCAAGCCCCCCTACTTTTTTCCCCCCATTCCTCTGCTCGTTCTGTCATTTCAAAGCTTTTTTTTTTTTTTTTTTTTTCCTTTTCTTTCCCTTTTTCCAGGAGGCAGCTGATGCCAGCTGGCTGCTGCCAAGCAGGTCAGGCCTCTGCAGCTGAAACTGCCTGTGATACTTAAGCAGGACGATGAATCAGCTGCGTCCTTTAGAAAAGGCATCCTCTCTTGGACGTGCTGCTGGGGTGTTGTGTCCCCCCGCCTCCCCGCGAGCCGATGACTGTGGGTGGGTTGATGAATTTGGGTTAACTCTTCCCCCTCCCCCTCCTAAACCAGCCTCACCTGCTATCATTAAGCTAATGATAGCGGTTATAGATGTCTCAGAGGAGGAGGAGTGCTGGGCTTTGAAGGGAAAGATGCCTTGTTTGTCATTTGCCTGCCTTTAAAAGCATATTAAGGCAGCTTTGGCTTGAGTGCCCTGCAGGCAGAAATTCTGAATGGGGACAGGCTTGTCCCAAAAAAGCCTCGGCTGTTGGGGTTGCTGCCCCCCAGGCACTGGAGTACAACCACTGCAGACTGGGGGCTGCTGTTCCCGGGCTGCATCGTGCCTGACGGCTCTGTGATGGAGCAGGGGATTTTTCTTTTCCAACTTCTTAAAAAGTTACCTGGGTGTGATTACACTTCAGTGCATGTTGATCTTTGGAGAGATTTTGCTGGGTAAAGTCCTCCAAACATGGAGAGCCGTCCCGTCACCACTATGCACAAGGCAGCTGTGACAAGGTAATGGTGATCAGGCAGTAGGGGCAGTGATTAAGAAGCTGGCTGTTGCATTTATTACCATCTCCTCCCACAAGCGCCTGCCTTGCTTGTTTAGCTTCTGAAGCCTGTGCTGCTGTTTATTAGGAGAGCAATGCTCTTCTCTGAGATGTTTAGTTTTAAAACCATCAAGATGTCCCCAGGGTGTTTGAAAGGGGACATGCTGTGTCATGAAAGGCAGTGTTCCCCATGGAAGGTCTTTTTGCGAGTGACAGGTCAGTTGGGCAGTACACACGTGAAGGAGGATCACCATCACAGCTGTAATCGAGCGGAGAGGAGCTGACCCCAGTTTCGAGGCAAAGAAACTGGCTAGTGTCTGAACTTCTCCAAAGGCGTTGCTCCTCACTGTGGTACCCTTTTGCACATCCTGTAGATAATTTTCTGAGACTGACATTAACCTCTTCTCATAAGTATGCACAAGCACTGAGTGTTGAAATCCGCTCAAGAGCTGGATGGAAAATTTCTGACAATGGTTTGCTATCAGGAAATACTGGTTCAGCAAGAGGAAAAGATGTCAACTTCAACAGTAAAAAAAGGATCAGAAAGAAGCAGAGAAAAAAATATGATGCCATTGAAGATATTCTCCTGAGGGCTTTTTGAAGCAGTGGGTTTTCTTTTTCAGTGCTCTGTTCGTATTGTTCATTGGCATGTGGGACGGACACAGACAGAGCAGTGGCTGCACCATCTTTTTCGCTGTGGTTTTGCTCAGTACGTGGCAGGTAATAGCTTCTGCACACCCGACACATCCTTCCCAATGCATGCAATATCGGGGACTTTAACTCTCTCCGATGTCCCCTCTTCCTTAAGGGAGAGCAAAGTGCTTCTGTGGAGTCCAAAACTCCTGCAGAGGCATGCTGGGGTCTGTCCTGGAGCCAGCTTGTCTCCTTCACTGACACCCCGCACTCCTGGCTGTGTAGGTTAGAGCTGACGACCTAGTAAAGCCATCGGCTCCCCCGGGGTCTCAGCATACTGCTCATTTATGTATCTCCAGTCCCTTAGGTCCAGTAATTCTAAACCCAGCTTCTTTCCTGAGCATCCAAGTCCTCGCAGGAGTACGAAAATAAATACCCAGGACAGGAACAAGACATGGGTGCCCTGGAAGAATACACCCGTGTCGCACGGTAAGTATGTGTAGCGTCAGTTACTGCTCTGCATTTTTTTCTGCCTGCCAAATCATGACATTGAAAAGTCAACAGACAGAAATATATATGTTGAGGTAAAAACCTAAGCAAAACAGTAGTCTAGGGCAGTTCTGGAAACAGCCAACCAAAAAAATCCCCCAAAATACACAGCTTCGCTACCCAGGGTGGTTGTTTGGGTCAGGACCACCCCGATTAGAGTTAAAAACAGACCATAGCGCTACACACATTTTAGCATACATTGCATGAATAGATTATTACTATTAGATGGCGATTAAAATTATTAACTAGTCTAATCTATGTCCTGGTGTAGTGTCAGATGTCAGAGCACCGGTTTATGCGCTTCCCCCTCCTCCCCACGTTGTTTCTGAAACACGACAGCATTTAGATGGGGTTGTGGGGAAGCCTGGCAGCATGTGGGACGGGACTTCTTTCACCAGCATCGGGCCACCGGTGCCCTGAATTCCCCTCTGGGAAGTGGGACGGCGAGAGGAGAAGGAGCTCGGCGCTTCCCATCCTCACTGGTGAATGGGGCCAGGCTTGTGTTGGACTGCGGGTGAGCGCACCAGCCCAGATGCTCACAGGTAGCCCCATGCCCGCTTGTTCCTAGGAAGGAAAGCTACAACATTTCTGAGGTTTTCGTTGGTATTTCTTGTTATGGTGAGGTTCCTGACTCAGAAGTGATGCTTGTATTTTATTCTCCTTTTTCAGCGCTGCCCCCAAAGGTGGAGGGTACAGGAAGAGAGCATCATTTTTATGGTAACAAGGATGCGTCCTTTGAGATTGTGACTCCCCTCGGCTGGCATACAGGCTGCTGTGACCGGCCCGCTGTGTTTTCTGTCTTTCTCTGGGATCGCTGAAGTGAGTACTGCAGTGCTAACATGTGACAGATAACTTAGTGATGGATGTACTGGCAGAACCAACATGTTTTACAGAGGTTAATAAGAGTTTTGTAGCTGTTATTTATTACTAGGACAGGGACCGCCTGCATGTGTCCCTATCTCTTATTGCAGTAGCAACGCGTGTCTTGAAAACCTGCTCATCTGCTTCCCCCCAGGCACTCGTCTGCTTTCCCCCTCTTTACAGTTTCTCCAGGCCATGCTGCCCATTTAGCATTTCCCTGGGCTACAGGGGACAGACGGAGCGTCTGGGAATGTGTGCACACCTCAGATGACCCGAAACAGCCTGCTTTTTTTTTGTGTTGCTGGATCACTCAGGTGCTCTTGCTTTGAATCTCCCTCTTTGTTACCTACCGGGGCTTTTGTAGCTGGAAGCGTGTCGGCACAGGGACAGTTTGACACAAGCGTGTACGGCACGGAGGAGCAGTCTGACCTGCTTACAGGCTCCATGCGCTGCTGCTCTAACGACGACGGTGATTTTTCATGCGTGTAATTGGAAGAAGGAAGTAGCTGTTTGCAGTAAGCCACACATTAATCGGGAGCTGGATTTTGGGGGCCTTTTGCCTGTTTGTTTTCCTCTCCTAGTGACTTGCTTTGCACCCTGAGCCTTTGTCAGCCCTGCTGGGGTCTGGCATTTGTCAGTCACTCGGAAGATGGAGTTCAAGCGAGAGCTTTTTCCCAGTTGCCAAACGTGGCCCATATTTAGGGAGGCTTTTGGTCCCAACCTCAGAGGAGCTGTTGGTGTTCTTGCTGCTGGGCGATGCTCCTGCCAGCCTGGGGGCGAAAGAGGAGAGACGGGGATGTCCAAGCCTCTCGGCTAGATAACGCCTGGATTTCGCCTCCAGCACGTGGTGCAGCTGTTTTGCAGCTTGTGCATGCAAACGCTGTTGAAAACCTAAGGGGCATGGGAGAAGAGGAAGAAACATTTCGTTTCTCCTCTCCCCTCCTCTGCCTGTTCTTGTCGTGCTGCCGTTCTCCTCCTCCTGCCCCGCTCCTCAGTTATTTGGCAGAATCGCTGCCATTGCAAATGTACGTGACTAATCTGCTACTTGAGGAACGGGGAGGCAGATTCACAGGCACGAATGACCCAGGCTGTCAGGAAGCTGATGGGATTCTCTGCTGGGAAAAGTTTTTTTCAGAGGGCTGCTCCCCTTGTTAAGAGATACTCATCTGAGTATTAGATGGGATGGATACGGTCTCTGTTAAAGAGGTGGCCATCTTCTTCCCAGCCCCGGAGCAGATGTGCTGCAGCAGGACGGAACGTCCCCCCTCCTCCCCCCCAGACATGTGGATGCCGTTCCCTTGCAGTGGCACAGTGCCATCAGCCACAGCGTGCTCGCTTGCGGAGGGAGTGCAGAGGCTCTGGAAGGTCTGGGTGTGAGATTAGGGCAGATCCTTACTCGTTCATCTCCTAACCAGCTCACGCAGAGGCCCGAGGCTGCGGGACCTGAATGCTCTGACCCGAATACAGCCAGGCGCCTGCGCTGCAAGCCTGGTCCTCGCCTCCCTCCGCCACTTTGCCTTGCTCTGTTTCAGCTGTGCATCCTTAAGTGATTCAGGGGCTCGGGGCCA
>NW_009203977.1:30256-39858 GCF_000690835.1 Fulmarus glacialis
TCGCGGAGCCGATCCCGAAGAGAAGGGGTGATGTGCCAGGAGGTCTGGGAGGTGAATGTCATTTCATCACTGTTCTCCTGGGAGAGGTAGAGGGATCCAGCATGGGAACAACGGGGGTGGGGGCCAGGGGTTAATGAGAAGAAATGGGATAAATTAAAGCAGGGAAAATGTAGGCTAAGTTTTGGGGAAAAACATATGTTTTATAATAAATATTACATGTTTAAGTGCTTGCAAGCCAAGAATTATTTGCTCAAAAAAATAAAATAAGTAAATTCCAGAGAATGACTAAATTATTGGACACAGTTCCTAACTAGGCACCTAGAAAATGTGTTGAATCAGGCTGTCAGTGTGAATTACCAGCCCAGCTCTGGAAAATATACCCTAGGGAGCACCAGCTTTCCTGGTTTTCCACTGATCATAATGCCAAAGTGAAATCTCCTGAGGCGAAGGGCTTGCACATTAACTAACTTACAGTGCCATCTAGCCCCGTCTGAGACATAAGACGTTTATGAGTGGTTGCTAATTTTGTTCCTGTAACCAGGAGGCTGAGTCACTTTAGTTCGAACCCACCTCTTAGGTCATGTGCTTGTGGATGTAAGTGTATCTTGGAGTACATCCGTACGTGCACTGGGATGTATTTTTAAAGGCTCATCCACGAGTCACAAACGTAAAAGCCTGACTGGGAGCCATCCCAGCTGGACAAATCCTACGTGTTTTCATGGCCACTTGATGTGGGGAGGGCAGCTCAGTGTCACTTAAGCCTGCCTGACACGTCCCATTGATAAGACCTTACTTTGGATGGCTTAGAAATTTGCCAGCCTGCAACTGCTTGGGCTGGGAGCGTTGGGTGCTGGGTGCTCGCTGCAGGCTATTTCTAGGAAGCTTCCCCCAGAGCAGTGTTTGTGCCGTCCCTGCGGGTGGGCTATGGACCGATGCCCGGGTTTGCTCATTCTGAAAAAAAAAGAAAGCAAATACAAAAGCGATAGCGCTGCTGCTACCGTTCATCTTGCGAAACACAGTGCAGGAAGAGGGCGGTGGCTCCGGCTCCCGCTGCCCACGGTGTGCTGTGGCTGCATCCCTGCGCCCTTCACCGCCCCCGCCGCAGATGCATCCTCCCCTGAGAGATGGGGCCATGGGGCAAGCTCCGGTGACCTGCCAAAAGGCACAGCGTGGAGAAAGATGCCGGTGTGACTGTTCGGCCCCCTGAGGTCTGGGAGAGTCCTAAAGTTGCTGTGTCGGCTCTTTGGGCATCTGCTTTTTGCCCGCGTGGGCTCTGGAGGGCTTCAGGGGGTGCTGCCGGGGGCCGTGGGTTTGGTGCAGTGTCGTGTTTTTGAGTCTGCTAAGCTGGTGTCAGCCTTTCTTTTCTGCCTTGGAAGAGATTCATGCAGGGAAGCTGCCAGACTGCCAAAGGTAGCGAAGTATCCTTTTCCTATAGAGGAAAACACCCATTATCTTAACTGGGCTTGGATTACAAGAGTGTTGTTTTGCACTTTCTCCTTTATGTGTCTTTTTTTTCCTTGTGTGCTCACAGTAATGGCCGTAGCCAGACATATGTTCACGGCCTGGAATGAAGTCGACTGCAATTACATCCTAAGGGAGTCACTCAACGGGGGTTTTGTGAAGGCAGGACGCAGGCTTTGGTGGAGCCTGTCGCTGCTGCACATGTGCTGTTAGACCTCCAAGTGCACTCACCCTGCCTTCAGCTTTGTGGGAACGAGGAGCAGAAGGCTCAGAAATACAGCCAGTCTGGTGCACATCTGGAGGCAGTAACGTGAGGCAAAGTGTACACCTCCTGTACTCGAATGAGGTGTTTTCTTGCATTAGTGATTTCAGTGCATTGGCACCGAAGTGCTGCCTTTTAAACACACTCGCGCCGCATCCCCCATGCTCCATGCCGGTCCGAACCTTCTCCAAGCGTAAAGGTGCTTGGAGCTGGGTTGCAGGGTCAGGCCTCTCTCTGCGGTGCTTTCCCTTACTTCCTTTATCTCCCAAAGCAGCAAGAAGCACATGCTGCGGCAACGTAATCATTTAATCCAGGCTGGTGAAACCTGTTCTCCAGATGAACAACTGACAGATCATTTGCTCCGTAGCTCTGCATATGAATGCAATGTTTGTTGGGGCGGCTGGATGTCGGTGCCAGCTTTCCACTCTTGTTTTCAGCAAAGCCAAACAGCAGCCTGACTGTGAGTCTGCTTCCAGCTCCTTCCTCCGCTCCCTGCAACACGCTCGCTGCAGCCGCGATAGTCCCGGGGCTCTCCCTCCTCGGCCGCTCGCTGCTGTTGCAGATGCGGTAGGTGCGCAGATACCTGCCAGGCGAAAGCAGCGCTCAGAGGAGCGCGGCAGGCTTGTGGAGCTCGGGATGGGAACGTGTTTGCCTGGGGAGGCAGGTGATACTTGAAAGGGTGCAGCCAAAACTAACAAAGGTGTGTTCACAGATAGATAGGGTTTGATCTTTAGCCCCTGATACAAACCTTACTTTGGCTGGGGAGGCTGGCTCTGCCAAGCCCGTTCGTAAGGACATAACAGCCTGGCAGACTGCTGGGCATGGACGTGCCGGCCGTGGGTTGGAGGGGGGGCATTTGCTGTCGTCTCCCTTGCAACTGCTGTGAGTTAGCAGGGGCAGGAGAGAGGTGCATCCCCTCTTTTAGGCCTTGGAAGTCCTTGCATCTGAGTGCCATACGCGAGGGGCCGGTACGTATGTTCAGAGCCAGTGGTTTGTTGCGCATCGTGCAAATGCGTGTGCTCACGTAGGTTTTCTGAGTGGCCAGCACTGAAAATCTGTCTTCTCCCAAGCACCAGAGTTACTCCTGGTGGGCAGCCTGAACTGCTCTGCTTGTCTGCAGCTTCTCTGGTTTCAGCTTCCATCTCTCTTCCAGATTTTGTAATGCAAGTAGCCCGGGCTGCTAAGTAACAGCTGACAATCTTATGGCTGAGCCGATGGCACGGTGGCGGCACACTACCAGGGAGAGGACTCTGGTGTGCTCCTGGTGGCAGCCACTGCTCCAGCAAACAGCGTTAGAAACTTTCCAGCTGAATATGCAATGGTTTTGCTGCCGTCTTCTTTCTTTTGGCTTAAGGAACAAGCCCAAACATTGGCCTGAGGCTCTTCCAGGGCCAGTTTATGCCACTTGAATTGCTTGATCTGCTTGCATTGCCTCTGAGGTTGGAGGGCAGACAGAAGCTGCTTGCAATCCAGATTTCTTTAAAATGCCTTTTTCAAGAAGGGCATGCGTTAAATATTTTCAGGGCCAGCATTGTGGGGTTGGCTCAGCCTGCAGAAACACTTCCAAAGCTCGTTGTCCAGAATAGTGTGCTCTGAAATGCACTGCATGGCCCTGCACTAGCTGGCCCAACCTCCTACCGTGGCCGTACAACAGGGTTTTTATTTCAGCTCAGATGACAGTGGTCTCATGCAGATGGCTGCAGAAGACCCCCTTGCAAGAGCAGCTCTCCTTCCGAGCTTGGTTAGCTTGGCGTCATCTGAATTGTGTGAGGCAAGGAGCTTGGAGGCCTCTCGCTCCAACTTCATGGCAGCCCTGTCTGCCTGCTGTTTTGGTCTGTCTCCCATCAATAGCTCTAGCTGGTGTAGATGTTTTTTAATGGACACATTTTATTGCTCACAGATGATGTCAGGTTAACAAGCTTGGACATGTGAAGTAACCTGGTCACCTACCAGCTGGCAGCAGGTGGGAGAACAAGCACCATTCTCCCACCCCCCATGGCTTTGCCAGTGTGGAGCAATGGTCCTGGAGCAATTGCCTCTGTGGATGAATTCAGTGTTCAGTTCAGGGTTTGACCCATCAGCTGCGGTTCTAAAATCTGTTCCTGCTGCCATCATACTTACTACTGGTTTTACTGTTCTCAGCCGAAGCCTGAGTAAAGACATTGGAAACCCTCACTGATTGATTTGAACGGACTTAGGATCCATATTGTTTTATGATCCTAAGAGCCATATTAGGATCTGTATTTGTTGCACATTGTGGTGTTCAGCTGCTTTTTCTTTCTTGCTCCCTCTTACGCACCTCCAGCGCCTGGCTCCGTGCTAGATGAAAGCCCGTGGGGCGTTCAGGGAGTGTAGGTCTGGGCCGTGTATCACCCTGTCGCCAGGACCGAGCTGGGAGAGGTCAGTACATGTGCACAGCTCAGAGCAACGCGTGCTTGGGGGCGATGGGAAGTTTAAGAGGATCACTGGTATTTTATCTGCAGTTCAGCGTGGCTCAGGTTTGTCAGCAAGACACCACAGTCCTGAAATTTCAAGCCTGAGGTGGAGCTGGGAAGGAAATCCTAGAGCTCCTGGGTCTCTGTCTAGGGCTTTGGACACAGCTTCAGTTAAAGACTCCCCCTTCCTAAAAGCAGAGAGAGATGTTGAAGTGTGATGTTTGTATTTGTAATGTGAAGTCTATTCAGACCTATTCATCCCCCTGCCTTCACATCATTTTTTTGGGCAAGCATGAACTAATAAGGAAGTGAGTAAATCTGGCTTGAAGTCTTTTTTCTTGCTATCCCCCGCGTCCCACCCCCAAGCTCCTCATGGCAGGTGCTAAAGAGGCGAAAGTCAGCGCTCCTGCAGAGCGAGATTAGCAGCGCACAAAATGACCTCCCTCCTCCTCGTGCACCTCAGAGCCTGGAAACTCCCCCATCTCGCCTGCCTTGCAGCCCAGCTGTCCCAAACCCCAGGCAGCCGGGATGGATAGCAGCAGGCTGCTCGCTGCACTGCAGCCTGGGTGATGGAGAAGATAATGGGAAGGATTTCTTGGTACAAGTATGAGCATGAATCCGCTGAAGAAATATTAAGCCTGGTTGCAGTGGAAAGAAAAGAAAAATAAAGCAAGCGCACACGTATACACACACACATGACCTCAGCCTCGTGTAACGCTGAAGGGTTTGGTTGTGTCTGAGTTTTTTCTCAGCTGCTGGTCCTTGGACTCCTCCCGACACGGCTCCGCTGCTGGAGCAACAGCTGGAGTGCTGAGGTGCACCGCGGCGCTGCCAGCTCTCCTCGCTGCAGATCAAGCCTTGCACTGTGGTACTCGGGGATTTCCTTGAAGACCTCGTGCCTCTCTGCCCGAATGCTGAGGTCGCCTGAGAATCTTGGCTTTCAACATAAGGAAAAAAAGGGGGAGGGGATAAAAGCTAATTAAGAAAAAAAAGTTTCTAGCACTCATGATTGTGTAAGGAAATTTAAAAATGGGAAATGAGTGTGACCTGTAGTAAAATAATAATCAAAAGTGTATTCTACATTTTTGCCCCAAGCGGGGCTGCATGAATTGTTTGGATGATGGTGGGGAGAAAACGGAGCCTCACTCAGCGCTGCAGCCCTATCGCCACTGCAGAAGAAAGAGCAGTGAAACTTATTTTGCCACTTTGGATGCTAACTCACGAGAGCCAGTGGCTTTAGCTATGGTGAACGACATGGTTGGTGCTTCCTACTCCTGGCTGCTCCCTTTTTGCCAAAGTTTACCATGGTGGTGATGGCCCAAGGAACTGTATGGTGGTCCGTCACAGATTAACTCCTAATCCTTAGGATGTTTTGCTAAGTGAGGTGCTAACCCGGTCTGTGGAAATCTGTCTTGAATTTTTATTGTTTAAATGTTAGACCCTGCCTGCAAAGATGAAGTTTTTCCTGGCCTCACTTTTCGGTATTGCTGCTATTCTTTCCATCCTCTAGCTTCATTGCTTCCACTGTCGGTACAGAGATGTGAGCTTTCCATACCTGCAGGTTTCCATCCTGTTTGTTAGCCGCGCTCTGCACGAAAAGGACCATGAGAAGTTGGAGATGCTACAGGTAAGCATCCAAGCAGTAACCCTCGCTTCCTCAATGAGGCAGTGTGTTTTGCATGGTTAGGGCGGCGGAAACAGGACTCATGAGTGACAGAGCAAAAAATCAGCGATTACTATTTGGCAGGAGATACTCAAACTTTGTCAAGCTAGGCAAGTATCTCCATTGTGGTTTCTGACTCACAATTCAAATATGCTGGGAACATTTGAGGGGGCTGGGTCAGTTCTTTAGGCAGTGGGAAAAACAAGACTTTAATACATCACGGCATAGCTTTGGGTCTGTGCTCTACTGTTCTGCTTTTCTTTGAGGAAACTGGTGTGGCTGGCAGTGGGGAGAGGGAGGTGTTGTGAAACCACACACACACGCACACACACATGTGATTTTGATCCCTCCTCACAGTGTTTCAGACTCATTTGACTGTGGTGGCTGAGCTGAACCACTTCTGACTTACCCTCCTTAAGGTGAACGGAGCATGAGGCTCTCCGTGGTGGCTGGTGACAGCTGGGTCTCCACCTCTGCTGCAGCAGCCTGGCTGAGGTATGCAATGCAGAGGAGCTCATGGAGGGGCTCACTGGCCCCGTACAACTCTGTGGGCACAAGAGTGGCACAAACTGGCCGGTTAAACTGGGTTTGCAGCTCTGGTGTGTCATTGTGGTGGCAAAAAGCAGCCGGGCTGATCTGGTGAATCAGGTTGTGAGGGTACAAAGGCTTGACGGCAGCTGAGCTCTTCCCGGTCCTTGTGCCGCTGCAGATAAAGCCGTGCAGCCGCCCCAGGGGGATGCATTTACACCCTTACCGAAGGTGCTTTCTGCTGATACGGCACGTTCCTGCACACAGGGGGGAAGGCAGATATGGTCAGACATCCTCTCCCAGGTCCTGTTGCGTGGGTGAGAGCAGCTGCGGGCGGCGGGGTTGCTCCTCTGTGCTCCTCCAGCTGGAGGCAACCACCCGCTCAGGGATGCTTCCCGCCAAATCCAATTGCAAAGCCCGTGGCATTGCACCTTCTGCTCCTGGGAGGGGCTGGAGGGAGAACCGGGAAACGGCGCTGGAGGAGTATGGCCAAAAATGAGCAAGACCAGGCAAGGAGCAGCCATATGGCAGACGAGCTGTTGGCTCCATAATAAGCCAAGTGCTTGGGATGCGAGAGGCTCGGCTCTGCTCGATTCAGAGCCCGGCTTCCTGTGTGTTCCTCTCTGCTATGATTCTGACCAGAAATTCCATTTTTGACCTGAAAAATCTTCCAGATGAAAATTTAATTGCAAAAGTGATGTATTCCCACAAGAAACTTCAGTGTCAGCAAATAAGCATTTTTTTGATGAAAAACTGTTTTATTCACACACACAAAAAAACTGGCTCCCATTGATTCCATGCTAGAGCATTACCCTGGTAAAACCTCTAGTGTTTTGTTTGATAAAAAATTATTATGATTTGCAATTAACATCCATTAGGCATACAAGTCACAAAGAATTAATACCGACACTGTGGTCCTCCCATACGGCATACAGTCTGTCGGCGAGTTATTAAATCATGACCTTACGCTATGCCTGTGATTTATAAAAGGTTACTGGCGGTGGAGAAGGGGGATGAATGAGACGTGGGAGCGTTAACTCGGAAAACAAGATTTTGCTTCCTTTTGTGCAACAGTTCGCCTGCTTTCTTCACAGCAAAGGTGCAAGCGTTTTCCTCCAGCCGATGTGGTTTGTAACATGGAGTTTGTAAATATTTTCTGTATGCAAAGGTCTTCTCTCGCGGTTGTTATTGGTTCCATATTTACTCGGGATCTTCGCATGCAGAGGATGTCTTTTGGCTCATGAAGAGGAACTTCTCTGAGGCTGGACCGTTTCCCCTCACACAATGAGTCTCTTTAGGATTGTGTGTAACGCACAGAAAGCCTGCTAGGGGCAAGGTGCTTTTCTGCGTAACCGAAAACTTTGCAAGCTCATTAATAAAGACCAAATAAAATAAAGCTTGGAAAGTCAACATCTTTGAAAAGATATGTTGTTCTGGGAAAGAAGGGGAGATGGGGTGTGTATTTATGTGAACAAAAGAAGTCTAAACTGTAAACTATAATATATCTGTTAGCTCATTAATGCGTCTGATGCTGACTAGTTCCAGGGGTGTTCCTGCTGCCCGGCAGCAAAAGTGCAAATAAGCGGACAGCTGTGATTTAGTGCCAAATATTTAAACACATCATGACAATTCAGGCCACCCACACTCTTAAGTAAATACAACTTCTGGAGAGTCATTTCAGACTGGACTGAAGTGCAGAGCAGCCACTTTCACGTGCATCTAGGCCAAACGGTCTTCAAGTCTTTGGGGCCAAACTTTGCCCTCTGTTACACCCTGGGAGCCCCCATTCACTCCATGGAGTTTGCACCATGTAGCTGAGGGCAGAGCTGACTCTTAATGCTAATCTGACTTTTTCTAGATCAGCAAGTACAATTTTGCATGTAAATGTGAATGTGGGACAGATCTGGACTCGATTAGCTCCTGAGTCCTTGACAAAAAGCCATAATTGTTTATCCAGATGATTTTTCTTTGTCTCTCTTTTATTTTCTCTACACTTTAAAACCGAGGTTTTAATGGGCTTGTAAAATAAGTACACGAGTGTAGATTGCAGTGGTATAAAAGGTGTGAGGAAAGCCCTTCCCTTCTCCTCAACAGGAGTAAATGCTCGCCTGGTGCACGCTTACGTTGCGCTCTCCAGAGCCTCGGGCAGGGGTGGCTGTGGGTCCAACGGTAGGAGGGAGGTATTTCCAAGACACCGCTTAGCCCGGGGCTCCCGTTACAGATGTGAAGGACCTGCGATATATATCTTTTTTTCCTGGTAGGCAGTGAAATCTGTACTAGCGGCAATATCTGGGGCACAGGGTTGTTGGGGGAGGGGCAAACCAAGGGAATATGAAAAAATATTGTATTTATCAGGGTAATCTAGTCTAGGAGCACAAGTACTAAAACATTTTAATCACAGTCATATGGTTATGTGTCACTGCAGGGCAGAATTAAGGCTGTTTGTATGCCTTGGTTGCACATTGCCACACTTCAACAAGTTTGAATTTATTTTAAGCATAACTTTAACTCTGAATTCCCTGGGTTTGTAATGCCTGATCTGGAAATAAGTGCAACCTCTCTGTATTGTACTTTACTCTTAAATTAGGCTTTCCACTTCAGCTTCATTTCTGTTGGCTCGGCAATAGCATGGGCTGTCATTTCCTGGCCTGCCGGGTTTGCTGTTTAACTGGAGAAGGCAGTGTATCCGAATAAAGGAATACAGCAGTAAAAGCGGGGATGGGGGATGGATGGCACACACAGCGAGCACTTCCAGGGCTGCTGTGTGCACAGCCCGGTTAGTGCTTTAACTGCCCATGCCTGGCTATCTCCTGTGTGAGTGTGTGGATACCCTTCACGCAAAGATGCTTTTGTTGGGGGTAGAAGGAACGCATGTGGGATCGGAGGCTGAAGTTCAGTTTCATGCTGTGGAGGAGACACTGTGATGCCAGCTCCCAGTAAGGCCACTGGAGTTGGTGGGACGATGCTCAGCTCACATGGGTGTACCTGAGGGATCGTGCCCTGCAAGGGAAATTACTCCACTTGCTGCCCCATAGGGGAAATCGCCTCCTGCCTTTTGCGGCAGGGAGGGCTGGTGGCTTAGCAAGGTTTCTTCGAACAAGGCTCCTTCTTGATAGGAGGGAAAAGCATGGTCCCTGGAGCTGCTCTGCCTCTGCCTTGGCTTCTGCCTGTAGCCATCGCCTCTTCCCCCCGTCCGAGCCCCGACCTGCTGGGCTTCTTGCTGCACATCCAGAGACACGGTGCATATGTCCCC
>NW_009203977.1:39971-56009 GCF_000690835.1 Fulmarus glacialis
CTCATTTCCCTCCCCACTCACCCATGCCCTACCCCCTGACTAAAGCAAAATTGCCCTTTTTTTTTGGCAGCTGGCCTTGCCAGGGGCCCAGACTAACAGAAGCCTGAGCCCTGACTCTGCCTGTGCTTTGGCCAGAGCGGAGCAGCTCCTCGCCGACAGATAACGTTGCCTTAAAGGAGAAAGGATTTTTTATTTCCCCATCTATTTCCCCATCGTACTCACCCATTTGTTTCCCAGCTCCCGTTGGGATGGGGATGCTCGTGCCGGGGACCCGCTGCCACCCAGTCACCTACTGGGAGTTCCCCTCTTCCCTGCAGGCTCGTTCCTGGCGGTGGAGGTTGTTTCCGAGCCAAGCCTCCTCTAATTAATGCAAGCCTCACTGTTGACTTTCAGCGAGCTTTGGATAAGGCCTTTCCAGGACTTGCAGCTTTCCTCCAGCTCGGTCCTCACACGCCAAGCGATGAGGCTTCCAGGGCTTCTCCCGCGGGAAGGCTCCAGTGCGTGCATCTCACTGTCAGGAAGCTTTTCCTGCTGCTCGGCCTAAATTTTCCCCTTTTCAAATGTCATCCTACTTAGCGTGTGCTTTCTGCGCTTCTCGATCCCTCTGAGCAGGCTGATGCTTTTCCCTCTCTGCTGCCTGGGATCTTCTGGTGCTTGCTGGCTGTCACCCGCTTTTCTCGCACCCGCCTCGGCTTAGCCAGTCCAGGCACATTATCTTACAGCTCATTTCCCTTTATAAATCAAACCCCGGCCATTTTTTTTCTTCCCTTTTTTCTCCTTTTCTCTCCTCCCCATGACACAGGAGTGATTTTTGGGTGTCTGCCCCACGGTGCGGAACATTTTCCTCTCCCGTTCAGGCTGACAAGGTTTTTAGTGTAAAGCGCTGACATTTCTTTGTCGCTGCAGGCAGCCAGCTCTCCGGGTAATGAACAGGATGGGTAAATGCACAACCACCTTCGAGATGGAGGTCCTGGGAGCAGCCCAGGCGGGCACCCCTCTGCTGGCACTGCTCTCGTGCAGGTTCTCCAACATCAAATACGGGCTGAGCTCCCGCTGTCGCCTTCCCCTGTGCGGAGGCACGATCGCTCTCCCCTGTTTGTCCTTATTCCCACGGATTTCATGGATCTGAGGCTGCTGAGCTCAGTCTGCGTGGGCAATGGCCTCAAGTTCAGGGGGGCCTGGAGGGAAGAGGAGCAGGCTCTGCCTGGCGCTGGGCACACATGAAGTGACTGCGTGTGCCTCATTTTTATCGAGCCAGGCTGAACGTGCTTCCTGATGAGGAATAAAGCATCACCAGAATGGAAAAAAGTAAGTGACAGTTTGCTTTCCCTCCCGTGTCCAACTCCTTTGCTACCGCATGGATGCGGGTTTTGTTTGGGAGCAGGACCCAGGGCGAAAGGCTAAGCCACCCTCCGGCTTGCACTGCCACTGGTTTTGCGTTCTTGTTTTGCCATAGCCAGAAATTGAAGGTTTCACCATGCAACGCGGCAAAAGCCACTGTAGAAGTTGCCATGACAGCTCCAAGGAGAAACTGGGTCAGCCCTGCAGCCCGTGGAGAGGACCAGCCGTGGCTGCCTGGTGGTCGCCCGTAAGCCTGCAGGAGCAAACATGTCCCAGCACTTGTTATTGAGCTGACTGCATTGGTTCTTTGTTTCCCAGGAGGAAAGAAAAGAGTTGTTAACTTGGTTGCCACTTTAAACTTAGTGCAGCTAAAATGGTTGGTTGTACCCACACCACTGCCATGCCAACAGAGATACATATATGTATATTTTTGAACGTGCAATGAGAACAACTTTTCTTGCCCGTAAGTAACTCTTCAGAGGAGATGTTGAGAAAGTAGAATTAGGAATGAAATACTGAGGGGACTAGAGATACCAGGCCAGCAGAGCTGAATACAGGATCATTTCAAAGTTAAAAAGAAAGCCAAGGATGGATGCTGAGGCTGAGAAGATGCTTTGGCCAGTGAATTTCCTTAAACAATAGTGGCCTCCATGGGCTTAAGACCAGGTTTAGAAACCATTGTTTTGATGTCAAAATAGGTTTTTCAAAAGACAAAACTGGATGTTCATTGACTATTGAGTCTCCCCTTTGGAGAATGTGGTCACAAACATTTCAGATGATCATGGCTGAGAGCTGTGGAAGAGCTATCCTTTTTTCCAGCCATTTGCCCTCCTCACCTTCTATATCTTCCTCTCCAGGGTATTATACTGACGTGTTAATTCCCCTTTTCTCCTCCTACTTGCCACTTTCTAGACAGATGACACCAGTGTCTGGGATCTGGTTACCCTGCTTGCAGAACAAGAGGGATGGGTGAGGCACATCCACTAGTGCCTGCGGTGGAAACCAAAGTCACCGCTGTTCCTTTCCTTCGGCATCACCCATAACGCTGTTGTCTGGTCTCTGTGCAAGAGAAGGACAGACACCGATGGCCTACCTCCTTACGGGTCGTGTATTATCAGCAGTTTCATAACAAGAGTTTTAGGCTTAACTCCGGCTCTGCTTTTGTGTTGATATCACTGGTGGGTAATAGTGTGACCTGTTTAACAGTGTGACTATACAATCTGTGGTTTTTATCATGTAAAAGACACTACATACTTTTGCAGAGACTGGGAGATTTTTTGGGAAATTGCATGTGTGAAATATAAATGAATGCGTTGAACTGCATTTTGTACACACATGTGCGCACAAACACACACACACATACAAGTGTGGATCTAGTTGCAAGCTCCGCTCCGTAAAAGCGGTGTTCATTTTAAAGATTTTGCTGTAGCCTTCTGCAGCCTCTTTCCTGTCACAGAGGCAAGGAGCACCAGAGGGTTTGCCCCGCAGGGTACCAACAGCTTGGCACTTTGCGTTGCATGGCTGGAGGGTCACTGAGCCTGGTGTCACCTGGCCGGGAGCAGAGTTGCTCCTCTGCTGCTAGCGACCCTGTGGTAGTGACCCGGCCCTTAGGAAGAGGTGCCTCTGTTTCCATGTAGATAGCAAATATTGCACTGCTGGGATAATGGTTTATCTAGGACAGTGGAATGATGACCCTTGTTTGGGCTCGCTGAGCACTACCACCGTACAAGTAGTAGTTATTTGGGATCAAACTGAGCCGTGGCTGAATCAGCTGGCACAGAGACTGGGCTGGGCTCAGGGTCTCTCAGCGTGGGGATAGAGCCCCTCTGAGACATCAAAACATGCAATTCCTTCCTGCCGGCCTCCTCCCTGCCTGGTTTTCCTTTCTGTCTTGGACATCATCTCCTCTCTGAGTTCATCTGGAAGCATTTCTTTCCAATGTTTCTAGAATCCCAGAAGGGAGCTTAATCGCTTCAGCATCCTCCTCATGCAAAGTGTACCTGGGGTGCCGGATGGCTGAATAACCTCTCATGCACTGAAAGCCATTAGCATTTGAATTAGTGACATGAGGATAACAAGTGATTATCCCATTTAACAGCTGTTGAGTGCTGTTAAAGGGACACCGTCAAGAAGAAAGAACAAAAACGTAGTGGATTTTTCTTTTTTAGTAAGGGCTTCCCTGCCTCGTATGAATACTGACATCCGCTCGTGTTTGAAAAGTGGTGCAACTTCCACGGGGACATCTTATAATCTTTAAACCTCTTCCCTGTTGAGAGCTGGAAACCTAAATACACCCACAGCGTGCCAACACATGAGAGTGACAAAGTGGCACTGTCCCCAAACAGAAAGGGAAGTGGTCCCGGGTATTTGGGAGCCAGGCTAAGCCAAGGGTGAAGGGAAGCAGTCATAAGAAAGCTGCAAAAAGGAGCAAAAGTTAAAGCACCCCCTTGCTCTGGAGCGCTTCGGCCAAAGGGACGCGCGTGGGATAGGCCTGACTGCCATCCGCCTCGCTGGAAACGCAGCCGTTTCAAGGGCGGGATGAACCAGGCACCAGTTAGAGCCTGGCAATAAAAAAGTTTGAAGAAAATCCTCTCCCTGAAGATTTGGCTAGATGCAGAGAAGTGTATTTTGAAAGTGTGCAATCTATCATACTCTATCGCGTAAGAAAACCTTTTGTATGCAGGGCATTTTTTCAAAAGAAGACTTAAGTGAGCAGTAATTATCACAGTTATTAGTGTAGGTGGTGCTGCAATACAGATGAATCTCTGTCATGGTCCATGACTCCATTTCTCTTGACATTGTGTTAAGGAGAAGACAAAATACTGGTCCTCCCCATCACAAGGCAGTGTTGTCTGGACTCCTGCATCAAAGACGATAAAACATAACCCTCCCTGTCTCCCACTTGGAGTCTCAAACATGACTCATTTTGAGGCTCTGCCTTCTACACTAAGCTGAACAAGCTGCACTTTCACAAGGAGTCATCCTACCCTGGCTCCCACCGGGGTGCTGGTGGCCGGCCTCCCAGCCTTTCAGAAGGCCTGACTGTTCATTCAGGTGCGTTGCTGATGCCCGACCCCCTTTCCGAAAGCTGCCTCAGACTGGGTGCCCTGAGATGTTTGTGGAAAGTTGGCTTCCGCTTCCCCTAGACAGCAGCATCTCACAGAAAACAGAAATAACCCCCCCAGTCTTCAGTGGAGAGTGAAGGGGCACAGCGACATGGGCAAAACGAACTGGCTTTTTGTTCCAACATGATGCTTTTGGGAGGGCAAAAATGCCATGCAGGATCAAGGTAGCAGTGCTTTTGGGCCAAGGCAAAATGCTTCGCATTAGACAATTAAGGGTTAAGTTGCCTGGAGGGGGACCTTCTTCCTAACCATCATTCAGTGACTAGCATCATGTTATGAAACCTGAGGGCTCATATCCTTCCCAAAGCTATCGCTCGCCTGCACGCGAGGCGCTGTGCTGAGTCCTAAGCCCGTGGCACGTGGTGTGCCGTGGGGCAGGTTAACCCTGCAGGGAGAGAAAATCAGTTTAAGATGATGATGTCGTCCCTGGGGCAGAATTGATGAGAGTGGGCAAAAAGAAATACTTCTCTAGTCTTTTCTGTGCTGTTTTGGCCTCCTCTAGGCTTGAGGGTGTTAAGGCTTCTCTAATGAGCCAGAGGAGCCTATGGAATAAAAGATTTTTCCACAAGTCTTTTCCATCTCTTTCAATACCATTTTTGTCATCTCTCTCTATAATCTCTTCTTTCTCTTTCAATAAACATCTTTTGAGGTGGGTGCAGTAGCAACACCCAGAGCACGGGTGAGGATATAGAAACATTTATAATGTTAAATAACATCCTTCCTATTATTTCCTCTTAATTATTTTTACCCTCTGTGATGACCACTTACGGTCTAACTAATATAAGCATTATTTCCATACAAAGATGTGGTAGCAACAAAGATGAAGATACCTGTTTTTAACGATACTTGTTTCTAAGCAGACCTTTTTCATACCATCCTTACCACTTATCTGACCATTAAATCTGCAAATACCTGCAAACGGTATTTACTATGTTGTTACATGTACCTAGAAGCAGATGGTGAGCCAGTACCAAAGCTCACATTTTTACACCTTTATGCAATATCTTGGGAGCTGGATTAAATTTCTGCCCAGGTTGGGGTTTCACACGGACCTCTGCCCTATAGACAGGACCGAGCACACATCGAACGCAGCCGCTGCTGAGAAGTTGTCGCCCCTCGCCTCCAGCTGCTGTGGGTGCGGAGGACCGGGGGGAGGAGTTGGCAAGCACCTCACAACTGCTGCCAATCCCGACCATGTTATTTCGGGGTATTTTTCTTCATACAGTATTAATAAAGGAATGTTCACAACACTTCCTCCACCTTCCTGTCCTCCCCGGCCCCAAGTAATATTTCCAAAGAGCCATGCCAAGGGTTTGAGCCATCGCTGTGTGCATTGCTGATGTCTCAGTCACCTGGGTGTCCTCCTGCTTTTTCCATACTAGGTGGCCCGGTTCAGCTGATATTGCAGCATCCCCACATGCTGCGCGTGGGCTGTACAGCGAGGCAGATGCACGGAGCTGGGGGTGCCACAGGATGGAGCCCAGGACAGAGGGCTGAGCCTCCTTTGCTCAAAGACATGGGAAAAGGAGTGGGAAGCACATCTCGCTGCTCTAGGACGTGAGCCGAGCCCGTAGAAAGACTCCTCATGACGTTAAACCGTGTGAAGGGCCGTTGTTAATCACTGTAAGGAGATCAGGCAGGTCTGTTCTGTAACCAGGTCTAGCAGCAGGCTGTGTGGGACTCGGGTGACACTGAGGACACCAGGCACTGCTTTGACTCATCCACATGTAGAGCAGAAAGGAGAGGGCAATGGCAGAAGGGCCTCCTAAGCCAGGGACTGAACCGCAGCCTGTTTGAGAGATGCTGAAGGCCACTTGCCACGGCCACACAGGAGCAGTGCCTAATCCTGTGGGCATCCCTGCTGTGCTGTAGCCACTGGCAGGGCGAGAGTCCATGCCAGCCCGCAGGCTGTGCTGCTAGGCTTCGTGGTTTGTCCTGCAGGCTTGCCTGCCACTCCTGGACATAGCATTTGCTTGCTGGCCCTATATGCATCCCCTGCTCAAAGCCTGTGGGGTTAAACATGTGAGATGGGTGTTGTCAGCAAAAGTGAAACCCACCTGTGGAGTTTCCTTGGGAGAGTCCTCCCTGCTGACGAGTTCAGGAGTGAAGCAGCACGGAAACCTACTCAAGTTTCCTTGGGCAACACCCAGGCTCGGGGAAAATCTCCCAGGAGATTGCCCTCAAACACACGCACACATGCAGCCTTCATCCCAAAGCTCTGCCCTTCCACTTGCCACCCAAGAACAGAGGATTATTAGGCATAAAGTATTCATTCACTGAAATGTGACCTGCGCGGCGTGGATGTCTTCTTCTGGCATCGTTATCGTAGGTCCCCTTTTCAGAGAGAAGTAGATGCATGATGTATCTGATATCTGCTTTGGGACGAGATGAATTGCACCTTCAAGACGTCTGTTTCTCAAGCAGATCTGATGTCTTTGTATGGCCGGATGAATTCCTTCACCCCACAAAGCCACCTTTCTCACCTCTGCAGCCTTCACTGCCATTCCTCCCCTGCAGCACCCACACTCATTTTCACAATATTTCCTCTCTTCTTATCACTTTATTTTCAGAGGTCTCAGCTATGGCTCACTCCTTCCCATCTTTCTCCTGCACAGTGCCTCATGGTGTCACTCTCCCCTCTCCCCTCCTTGGAGCCTGTGCTTCTCCACGATGCTGTGTCTTCTTGCCTGTTTTTCTCTGGCATAATGTATCACAATTCCTGATCTTCCTACGCACAGATCCTCACAGTCTCTCCTCCCCACGTCCTCTCTTTATCCCTTTTGCTTCCCTTGGGCTATGGCTTGCTGCCTCTTTGCTGAACTTGGTCCTTTGGGAAACACCTGTGCTAGTTCCCCCAAGCTCTGCCTGCACAACAGGCTCCAGCGCAGCATGCCGTTACCCGGCTTAGCTCCCAGCCAGCCAGCAGCCGAGCACTGGCGGACTGATCTTCATGGGCGGAAGAAGGAGCTTTATTGGAAAGATCCTTAGCTGAGGTAACTTGTCATTTTAGAGGGGAAAACGGGCCTTGGGATGCGCAGTCCTGACACTCCGCAGTCAATACACCTCCCTGGGATTCCCTGGGCTTCCTTCTCTCTACGTTCCCCACCGTGGCCAAGGCCAGGCGCAGGAGTGCCCATTGCACATTGCCTGTGTCCTTGACCAAGCACAGGACTCCTCAGTGCCCTTTCTCAGCAGCTGCTGAGTGCAGGGTTCCCTTATCTGTCACACAGGGGTGGCACAAAGGGTAGGTAAACTGAAACCCTGCTCTGAAACCCTGGAGCACAGTGGTGGGCCAGGCTGGGAAGCTCAGCAAATTTTGGGCCTGTTTTCCCATCTAGTGTTGGACTTGTTCAGCCAGGGGTGGACCTTCTTTTAAAGCAGCCCCCAGCCCCCAGTGCCCCAACGAGCCCTTTCTCTTCTGCTGCTTCAGACCCAGCGATGGGAACTGCTGGGGAGAGAACGACTTCAGGACACAGCCTGTTTTGCCTCGTGGCTGAGGAGATGCTGTGTTTATTACCACTTTCCCTGAGAAAACACAATTCCCCAGGGTGACCGCATTCTGACACTGTCCCACTGTTACAACTACGGCTGACAGATGCTCTTTCAGCTCTTGGGCAGTATTCAGGCCATTTTGGTAGTGAGATACAACAGAGCAAGGAGCCGTACAGGTCAAGGAGAGCTGTCTGGGGAAGACAGCAGTGTTTGGAAAGAGGGCGTTTTCCCAGGCACTACCCCAGAGATGTCTGTCATTTATTTTTGGATTTGCTCAGGCAGCACAGATGCAGACTGAGTCTCAGCATAGTAAGTTCAAAAAACCCATGTGTCTCTATACAGGGCACCCAGGTTTGAATGCATGGACATCTGCTGGTTTACCTCCAGACCAGAAAGAGCGGGACTTATTATTTCTTCCTGCCATGGGAGACCTTGCAAAGGTCTGCCAACAGCCTTTGCATAGCCAGAGCGTGCAGGGAGTATGCTCTGGACATGGGTCCTGTGGCTCTCAGCTTGGGCGTGCCAGCATAGTGGTGTTTCTGGAAGTGTGGCTCCGCATTGCACTGATTTACCGCTGCCCTGCTCTCAAACGCTCAGAGGCATCTATCTGTGGGAGAGGGGAGATACCCCTCCAGCACAGGCATCAGCCGGACAGCAGCGTGCCTTTGACAGAGGGGAAAGGAACGCAGCATCTCCTGGTGACTGAGAAAGCTTGGGTGGTTTTGCACATAGGAAGCTCCTTTAAATGTGTTTCCTCCCACCGTCTGGCCTTTTGTTTTTCAGCCATGCTTGATGCTGGTGTTGGAAAGCTGAACTCCCCAAAAGTGAACTTCCTCTCCTACTATAAACTGACCCTCGGGGGTTGCTATAGTGACTGCAGAGCTAGCGAGCTGTGTAAACACTCCCTCCCGCTTCCCATCACGCTGCGCCCAAGAGGCCGAGCCACGGGATGTGCGCAGCAACCTGGATTATGCAGGCGGTTGTGAAATGCAAACCCAACAATTTCTCTGCTTCCTCCCTGCTTCCCCCGCGGGCAGGCAAACGCAGCAAGCTGGTAGCAGGCACAAACACGCCCGTCCCTGACGAAATCGGGCACACGGCGCGGTACCGCAGAAACCAAACCCAGACGCTCACCTGGGGAGCTTGGGCAAGATGTGGAAATGTATGGTGCAACTGGATCCTCTGCCACATCTGATTCCTGTGGCCTCGCTAACTGTTGAGCATCCAGCTGTGCGGGGGGAGCAGTTTGGTACAGACACACTCACAGCTCCTTCCATGTAATTAATTCAAACAATCAACCGAGTGTGAAATCCATCGGTTTCTGGGTCCTCTGTTGCTCACTTTGATGTAAGCTCTTCCTCTTTCGTTTTCTTCTTTTTTTTTTAAATGCATTTCATTAAAGTCTGTAGCTGACTCTCTGAGTCACTTTCCAAACGCTGATGCTTGTGCTTGACTGTATCCATCCCTGTAAAACCGGGTCAGGTATTTCAGCAGTGGTAGCCTGGGCAACACACTGGGAGGTGTTTCCCAAGCAGAGCGGGGTATGCATCCCCTAGGGCCACTGCAGATGTTCTTCCAAAATGGCAGGTATTGCTTAGCCAGGGATTTTGTGAGAGGTGAGCGAAACCGCCCTGCCAGGAGGAGGTAGTCAGCTCTGTTCCCTCCATCTCTGATGCACCCTCCACCTCCAGCACCACCAGACCTTCAGACTAACGCAGTCATCAACCCCGACTCACTAACGAGGCCTCCCCTTCCCACTCTCCCCACCCCAGCGCCCTGCGGTGCGTGCTGCCCTGCCCTCGCCCACAGCGCTGCCCGGCCGTGGCTCGCCTGGAGCCCGCTCCCTCTCCCCACGCCTGCAGCCAGGTCTGGCGTAGGCAGGCAGAAGGGCCCTGGCCCCTAGCCACCGCGCTGAGATGCATCTTGCTGGGTTCACGGCGCGAGTGATGTCTTCAAGAAATAAGGTTGCCATCCCACCGCAATAGACATGTGACTGCTTCAAAAAGTGCAAAGCACGTCGTTTCAAAGGTTCCTAAAATGACACCCCTGCTCTGTGCCGTCAGGAGGGCCCATTCATAAGTGTCAGGCATCCTGCAAAACACCCGCCTGTGCCATCTGCCAGTACACACTTTTGTTTTACTTTTGAGAGACTTCCTGGCACAAGGAGACTGACTTATGCCATCCCACCCTTATGTGCCTGGCTGTCACTGACCAACCTGATCAATTGGTACCCTTGATGTGACACCTGGCTATACAGTCGCAGGCTGTCTGGGGGTTCCCTGAATTTCCATCCTTTCTGCCGCATCCAAGACCGTACACAACCTCTGTTAGCAAAGATGCTGGCAGAGGCAGGAGAGAAGGAGGCTTCTGGAAGAGTGCTTATCGGTAATCCTAAACATGTCCCTATAATCCCCGTGTGTGACTCAGAGCTGGGGGGATGCAGAGGGTCAGTGTGGCCTGCTCATCCACCACAGCGAGTCATTACGCCCGAAAGAGAAAAGGAGCCTTAAAGCCTCACTCTGATTGCTGTGAATGATAGCAATGGCACGTGTTGCACAAAGTACACTAAATCAAAGGCAATTCTGTTATGCAATACGTTACAATACCTGGTCCCTGTAGTGTCTCACTTAACAGATGGCAGGAGCTAAGTCTGATTAAACAGGGTTTTCTGAATCACTTGCAGAGACAACTAGAGGCAGGCAGAGGCATGAAGTGACACACAGCTTGGAGCACCTTCTAGATCTCGGTGGGTTTCCACTTCTCTGTTCACACTGTGCCTCGATACGTCATTTAACAATAAGTCCGCTGAATTAGTCAGCGTGAATACGTGGTCTTTCCTGCTCCCATCAAAGGAGCTGCTGGACTCTCCACTGCTGGCTCTGAGAGCATCCCAGCATCAAGCAGCGCTGCGAGCCTGCATGCGCTTGATGCAGACAACGCAGTGAAACCAGTAACGTGATAACGACACTGATGCTCCCGTTTTCCCTGGAATTAACGTCACAGGAATAAACGGCCTGTAAATCCCATATTCACATAGGGGCTTAGAAAGTATAAAGTGGGCCACATGCATTTGTGAATAGCTGGAGAGGAGACAGCAGTGTGGAGAGCTGGGGGAAGGGAGGCAGGAGGAAGGAGGATAGGCAAAGCAGATCTGCTTTGGCAACTCTGGGAGCTGAAAGATCGCCGACCAGGCGAGTTTATCAGTTTTCTCCACAAGAAATCTTAAGCCAGCTTGGCCCTGATGAAGGATGGGACAGCCTCAAAAAATGCGGCATCTGAATTATGTCCATAGTAGCAGTTAACAACCTGGATGCTTTACAAGTTATCGAAACCTCTGCAAACCTCAAGAGGCTGGGGCTCTTCTGTGCAATTTTCGGTAATTCTGCTTGGGAGGCCAAATTTGGGGGCCCCACAGAAAACGGCATCCGCTAGTTCTCCAAGCCCAGCTCCCCAGCGCCAGAGCTGCATCTCAGCCAAATGCCTGGCATGGCACGGGGGCACACGAGTAGGCACCACCTGAAGTCACCTGTGGTCTCGGTGTGAGCACGGCATGCACTAAGGAAGCCTGAAGGAAGACAGTGCAAGGGACCTTTCAAGCCTTTCCCACACCTGGCTCAGATCCAGCCACAAATAGTCCAGGGATGCCCTTTCCAGATGTGGACTGACACCGTGGCTGTCCAGGGAAGCTGGAAATTGCCGGGGGAGGGAAGGGGAAAGGAGGTGTTATTAGGATGGTTCGGCTTAAAAATGAGGGGACCTTCGGGAGGCTTCTGCAAGGTCTCCCTGCTGCAGGGAGCATGTTTTTAAAGGCGCCTCCGGCTGTGGATTGCGAGTGGCCGGTCAGCACTGCGGTCGGCTGCTGCTGCCTCCCAAAGCCGCAGCGGCATTGTCAAGCTGCAGACGTGCAGAACAGCTCACACCAAGGCTGTGCACTCACAGGTGATCTTTCGGTCTGTACATTTTCCAGCGGAGCTGGCAGCTGCTCCTGCGGTGTGCATGCTTCGTTGGCTATCCAAAGAAGAAACTGGGCGGGCGTTGATCCAGTTGAGGCGGTTTCGAGGAGCGAAGGCAGGAAGGAAAATTACCAACTTTGACATATGTTGCTCCCTGCAGGTCTCTCTTATTATAGCCTGGCGGGATGTCAAGGTGCACAGACACGACCCAGAGCTGTAACACTCGATGGCTGCTTTGCCTCCTGTCCCACCCCCTTCACACAGGCAGGAGTGGCAAACCCATTTCTGGCATACCAGGAAATCCTGGTTCTCGCTATTATCAAGGAGGGAGCGCGCAGTTATACAACCTCGAGCTGCCATCAGCGGGACCCGCGGGAGGGAGGGGGGAATAGTTCACTTGGAAAGGAATGCTGCAGTGTAGGGCAGTGGTTTTGACATGCTGGAGTGAAACTTGGCATAGGGGAACAGAGGGAATTCGTTTGCCCAGTAGACGTGGCACTTGAACAAGAGATTAAATGAAATGGCAGTGGAAATCTTGAGAGATCTTAAGAGGCGGCTAGTTAGCACGGGGCATGTGTCTGCAGCCCTTAACGCAGGTTTCACTGTGCTGGGTGTCCATGGCTTTCTAACAACTATTATTTATCTGACTCTCCAGCTCTTTCATCCTGCGAGCACACATGAGAAGCCAGCTGTGTGCATAGTCCTACCCAGGGTAGGGCCTCCAACTTGACAGAAGAAATGAAGACCCAGGGTTCAGTGGCCTGAAGTGTTTGTCAGCCGTTTAGGATGGCAGAAATCTACTTACTTTTCCGAGAATATTTATCCACTCTAGTGTGCCAGGAAGAATGTTGTGTGGCATAGCAGCCACCCAGAACGACGGCAAATATTTGTTCCTGGTAAAAATTTTCTTGCCACATGTCTTAATTTGCAGCATATCTCCTGTCTTGGAGCAGATGGGGGGGTCTGGGGTGTCCTTCTGAAATGTCACTCATTAAGGACTGAGTCTCAAAGAGAGCACTTATGTGGAAAGGCTGGGAGAAATACGCATGTACATCAAGAAGCATTAGGTGTGTGTTGGATTAACACTTTTCATCCTCCCTCCTGACAAGTCCCTGCCAAGGGCTTGACATCTAAACAAAACACGTTAAACCTTCCTCTTCGTGAATTCTTTCTTCTGGGGCAAGTTCCCCATCGCTCGCTTTCATGCTGTGCTTTCAGTCGTTGTTTTCATAGTCTGTCAGCACAACCTTGAGAGAAAGGACTTTGGCTGAGAGCTGAACACACAGTACCAGCTGTACTGATTTCCATCTCCTGGTATGTAGCAGCGGACTTTCGCACTGTGCCTTCTTCGCCTCCCCCAGCTAGGCTGCAATCTCTCACCAAAGCTTCTGCACGCCTGAACTAACTCGGCCACGAGAAGCAGCGTGTTTAGGCTCCTGCGGCCCCACTGTCAGGAAGGGAGCCCCTTGGCAGGGCGCAGGCAGCCACGTGGGATGAGGGGCTGAAGGCATCGGTGGAATGCTGATGTTCCAACAAACTTTGGGATGAGCGAGGGAAGCTGGAATGCATGAGCGGATCAGAGAAGAGGAGGAAGCGAGTGGGAACGGGAGATACCATGTGATAGATGGGAAGGAGAGCAGAAGGGCAGTGTAAAATCACCCAGGGGATGGGCAGGATTTGGAGAATAAGGGCAATAAAAGATGAGGGAGTGTTACAAGTGCCTAACTCTCTGGAGAGCTGGTAAGAAATTGGACTTCCCTCCCCCCCATTTCTGACTTGGACTGTATTTTGAAAAGAACTCCCCCCCCCAAAGATATTTTAGAGACTATCTTTTTTTTGTTGTGAAATAGTCAGGTTCTTACACTATGATTTTTTTTCTTTGCATTCTTCTGGTTATAGCAGTGAAGTGTGCTAAAACCAAAAGCACCATATTTTGCACTTTGTCACATGCTTTGCTGCCCTGTCCTTTTCTCCTTTCTGTAACTCTGGCAAGGAGAGGCGCAAAGCACTGACTTCTCCTCCTTAGCAGGGGTTTTACATTGACCTCGTCACCCACGTAATGCAATGTTGTTACCTGGCAGTTATGATGCTCTTTAGCCTTAAACAAAGGTTCGTATGAAACACAGGCCCTTTGTGTGAAGAGAGGGAAATAGGATGAAGAAATCGGGCAATGCCAGAATAACAGCATGCCTGGAACAAAGGCTAGGAAGGGTAATGTGGGAAGGGGGATGCTCCAGCCTCCTCCTCAAACATTCTCCGGGCACTGGGACATGATCTGGAAAGTCCTCATTGTCCTAGTGTCACTCAGCTGTAAGGTCTCTTCATCCCATCATGTGGCCTTCAGATACTGGTGACCACCAACTCCTTTCACCTGCTTCCCCTTTGCATGCCTCGGAAAAGGGTGTAAAACTGTATTTCTACCCTATCTCCTCTCTTGCTGCTGTTTGTCCTTCCAAAGCATACCTAGCACACCTATTTTCTCTGGCAGTGTGTTGATGAACTTTGATTTGTATCCCAGGGGACTTGTAAGAATTAGGGTCGGCTTGACATGAGTGGAGTACTGTACAGAGATATTTACAGCTGTTTGCAACGCTTGTGTTGAGTATGAGACCAGCAGCAATTAGGATCCAGGCCAGTGCCTTCAGTGAATAATGGTCTTGGTTACTTGGAAATATCAGATGGCTTCAGCTTTATGCAGTTGCTATGAGGAAAAAAAGTTAAGTAAACAAAGAAGAAGAATAAGAGGAGGGAGTGGTGTTTCTTTAGTGGCATAGTCAAGAAGGGCAGTCAAAAAGAGAGAAAGAAACTGGAAAACAATACCCTGGGTCTTCCCCTGCAGCCCACAGCACGGAACAGACATTTTCTTTGTGCGCCTTGATGCTCAGTATCCTTCTCCATGAGCACTTTTGGTTCCTGTCCCTCAGAGACCTTCCCTGGAGGCCAGTTTCGTTATTTGGGTGCCCCACTGTTAAGATTTGATCCTAATGCCTAACATACAGTCCTCATCGCCGCGCAGTCCTGGGACCTCATCCCTGCAAAGCACCCTCACATCTTATGGCCTCCATGGCAGCCGGTGATACTCAACAGCATGTCCCTGGGGCCAACACTCAGCAGTTGTCCCTCTTCTGTGAGGTGTGTCCGAATAGTCCACCTGGCTTCCTCTGGGAGTTTGAATATGGGAGATCCTGAGATGGGAGACTGAGAGGGAGATTATTTCTGGAGATTTTCCAGAGCCACTACACTGCCTGTTGCATAGATGCCTTCCTCTCCTATAGATAAGGGAGAAATGCTTTCAGATTCCTGGGAATATTTTAATTTTGTCTTTCCTCAGATAAATAAGACAACCTGAGGGAACCGATTACACTGTGTTTCTTGGTGTCGAGCTGTGGAAACAGGCACTCGGCCACCTTTGCCAGACCGGCCTCAGAGTTCGTAGTCTTTTACACTGCTTCTCCTGACTGGCAGTGTGGGTCCCGCCTGGACCCAGGAGCGGTGCAGGTACAGCTCCGGTGAGTCGGGGGCCTCCACCTTCATTTTTGGGCCAGTCTCCCTTTTCTGGTGCAGACTGGCCCTGAGCACAGAGGCGGGCACAAGCCTTCCTCAGCATGCCACTGTTCAGAAATAAATCGAGCCCATTTTGCTGCCCTGCAAAACCCGCCAAGGACTCCGAGGTGAGGCAGAACTTCTCCTTGCAGCTTGCTTTCCCTGCCCGCAGCAGGGGTTGCCTCCTCTTGAGGCATTCCTCGCAGTGGCCCGCCTTTCCCTCTGAAGATGCAGCCTGTAATGAGATCAAGATGGAGGGGTAGGCTTTTAGCAACCCTTCGGCCTCCTAGCAATGGAGGAGGGCTGCCAGTGCACCCGTCAGTGGGACGAGGTCTGGATACTCTTGACTTCTAGCAACGATGGAGACGGTCCTTTCAGGGCAGCGTACTCTCGCTTGCGATGACACCAAAAAAGCCTTGGCTCCTTGCAGGCTGCTGGCACACACGGCTCGCTAGAGCACTGGCAAGTTTTTAAGGTTTTGTCAGATGGGAACAGTGGTGGAGAAAAGAAAAGTGAAACCAGATGTTTTTCCTTACGGTTGCTTCATATTTGTGGGGGGGGGGGGAAGAGAGGCCATAAAAAAG
>NW_009203977.1:56038-62579 GCF_000690835.1 Fulmarus glacialis
CATAACCCTTGATCCCCGAGGCTCAGCATTATACTCTGCAAAAGCCAGTGCCGTAAATCCGCACCTCCGCCTCGGCAGCCGCCAATCCTGATGGGGCGAGACCGTTGCGATAGCTGGCGGGGGGAGAGCCTTTGCGTTTGTCAGCATAAACTGGAGGAAAAAGCCTTTTGGAAGTTAACACCGATAGGCTACTTTTATGGAATCAGTTATTTTTTCAGATTTCTCTGGGGATGCATCAGTGCCGAGTCCTGAGGCTAACCGGCAGGCTTAGAAATCTGGGATGTGTCTGCACTGCAATCAATCTACCCCGCAGGCTGTGCCGACGGAGCAGAGTTAACTTTATCCTCCCCAGCCCGGGCTCGCCTGTCAGCACAGCCGGGGCAGTGCAGCCCTGGGGTGAGGACTCACTGCCGAAGCATTCACCTAACTTGCCCGGTGGGGTTTTGCAGCCCTCGCTGCACCTCAGGCACCCAGCCTGGGTACTGCTGCACTGCACTGCAGCGCCGGCAGCCGTGTAGAAACAGCTCTGGTCAGAGGGACCGGCTGGCACCAGAGAAGAGCCGCCAGGAAAAGTCTGACTCCAGTCAACTCTTTTTTTATATCGGAGAGGCTGCTTGTTGTAGTCAGAAAACAACCGTGAGCAGTGCCAGGCAGCCCCCTTCCAGGGAAATGTGTGCTTGTGTGAGCGCGGGGATGGAGGAGAGGAAATGAAAGTTGTGTACGCACATGCCTCAAGCCAAACAAGGATTTAAACAGAAAGCAGCTAGGCCTTTACTGCCCTGTACAACAAGGACTGTGATAACTGAATATTTTTCTTGATATTTCTTGATAGTTCCATGCTCCGTTTCTGCCTAAGTGTCAGCAGCGAGGAAAGGCTTTCCCTAACCTGATGCAGACTGTATGGGTGCGCATCTGCCTTGCAGGGGCTGGGGTGGGAGGTCACTTCAGCCGCCAGCTCGGATTCTGAATCCCAGTTTCCCTGCAAGGTCAAAGGTGACTAGGTTTAGCCCTATTTTGGGGGGATAAGCTGTGTTACTTCCAGTAGGATGCAGGTAGGTTGCCATGCTGTGCAATGTAAAGTTACAGCACTACTTGTCCTAACAGGTGAATGGGAACAAGAACAGCACGAAAGGTGGGGAGTGTGCGCAGGCTCTGATGGAGAGGGCAGTGGGCTTGAACTCAGAAGATTTTGTTTTGGATCTCGATTCAGCCAACGACTGAAACCAGCTTTTGGAGCCTTCTGCCCTTTTGCAAAAGAAGTGAGCTGCCCTCCGTAGTCTCCGCTGGGCCCTGCGATTGCACATTGCTCAGGTATTATGACAGTGTAGCATTGTTGTTGCACTACTTGTGCGAATGCTGGCACTCTGGGCATCCTGGTGCACTGTGGCCATCAAAAATGGGCTTTTCTGTGGGCAAATTAACTTCCGGCAACTTGTACTGACTGGGTTGTTCTTGGACAGATCCAGTTCTTCTGGTCCTTCATCACTGATCATGTTTTCTAGACTTCTGGTCTATCTCACTCCTCTCTTCTGGACTCTTTCCAGTTGGTTGGTGGAGAAGTGTTGTGTCCAAAACTGGACAGCAGTCCAGCTCCCGCCTGGCTAGTCCTGGGTGGAAGGATTACTTCACTTGTCCCGAGGGCTTTTCTCCTGTTTATACATCCAGCACGTTGTTTGCCTTTTTCCTAACCGTGTTGCACTGTTGACTGACATTTGGTGTATGACCCTGATCCTCCCCTGCAGAACATGTACCGAGACGGTGGTGTCTCCATCCTGGATCTGGGAACTGACATATTTCTCCGAGCGTATAGTTTCTTGTGCTTGGGCCACTTGAAATGCACTCTCTTTCTCTGTGACCATTTCTTCAGTTTTCCTGTGGTTAATGGAAAGAAAATTTTATGATTGATTCAGACAGTTGATCAATGTTCATTCGGGGGAAGCTGGCTTGGGTGATGGAGTTGTGGTGGGCCAGAGCACAGGGAGACAGAGGCAGATGTTACGGGCAAGACTGAAATGTAATGGCTGATGTTACAACGCTCAGTTGTGAAAATACTAGTTAGCTCTGTCAAGGGATGGGTGTTGCTGACCAGCTTTAGAAGTAATTACAAAAGATTGCCTGGTTGTAGAAATGAACATAAGAAGTTTTGCATCTCTCTTTGAGTTAGGGAGTTAGTAATAGCCAGAGGGTGAGGATTTCATTTGCATACCTATTATCTCCTGGCATTTTGCAAAATGACTGAAAACTTCAGCCAGTTTGCAAAGTGACTGGTTTCACAATACGGGAACACAACGTATGTGCCTTAAAAGGCTACTGTAACTGAAACGGAGCAGTAACTCAACAGCACCTTTGACTGTTCAGTGAGAGATGAAATTTGTCTGAGGAGAGAGAAGTCCGCTCCCTCCGTCAGATATTCTCCATCCCTGATGCAGCTGAGCACTTTGAAACCGTTAGAAAAGACAGAATGGCCTTTAGACTTCTGTTAATGTGGAAACTCCCCTAGTACTGCATTTTTTTCACTGTTGTCAAAAAACTCTTCCCCTTGCACCCAGCTGCTTCTCCCTGTTCCTTTTGCTTTAGTTCAGCGCAGCAGAACTTCTCCGGGATTAAAAACCGCTCCTTCTGCCATGCAAGTATTGGGAGAGAAGAGTGATTGCTGGGCAACTGATGAGCTGGGGTGAAACAGCGTTGGGAAAGAGAGCACAATGTTCTTTTCTTTTTATGGAAAGTGATATATTACTATAGACCACAGTAATCCAAGGTCTGCTCTTAGCTACTTCACGATTAGCGAACAGGGCCCACTTGTGCTGTACCAACCATTTGTGCAGCTGTGGTAGGCACGAGGATGTCAATTAATCTTGATTTGTGCTATAGGATTACTTCATACGAGAGGAAATTTATCATCGGGTTTGGTTTCAGTGTATGTAGATGGACATCACGCTATTTTTGCAGGGAAAGCACAGGTCTCTGCTGTGCCAGGCGAGTCACTGGTCCTCGCTGGAACTTCCCTGGCAAATTCCCTTTCTTCTCGGGAGCCCTAACTCGGTCTAAAAGATGGAGCAATCAGCACACAGTACAAAATGTTTCGCAAACTTTGCCCAAACTGTCCCTGTGTCACACCCATTTTAGGAAAAAGAAAAATAAGGCTTTTGCTCAGCCGTATAAATGGTTGTAATTATTATTTGCACAGCAGCTCAAACTTTGTGAGATGCAGGGTAGAAACAGAAACACAGAAACAGGTGAAGCCCTGGTTCTGCATCAGAGAGCACGAAGTCTCTGTAGATAAAAAACCCCCAAAGATAAAAAACCCCAAAAGATAAAAAAGATGTAGGCAAGCATACCCTCTGAGAACAGACATGTGTTGTCTTTTAATATCCCTTCTACCACCATCCTGAACCGGAGAATAATGAATTTACCTTCAGAATTGCAAGGCTCAGAGAAATAAATAAATGGCAAACCACAAACGTGGTATTCTTCTTACTGGCTTCTTTTGCAAGATGATGTTTGTGCAGAAGAATGAAGCTCTTGTCTCTGAGGTGTGATGAAAAAATACAGAATAATGTGACTTGTGACAAAATCATGAGACTTGCCAAACTGTTTCTCAGTCCAGTGCCCAAGTGTACCTGTTCTCCTTTTCTATCCAACGTACCAGCCCCTGCTGCACTATGCCAGGCTCCCCAGGGACCAGACTGCTCTGAAATGGGTGCAAGGCAGCACATGCTGGCTGATCTAGTCAGTACAGGTCAAAGCAGGGAAGAGGGAGCAGCATGGCCTTCAGCAAAAAACAGTTCAGGGACCTGGAGAATTGGCTGCCTTTGTGAGCCGGGGCTGAAGTCCTCGCTGCTGTGCCTCTGCCGCGATTGCTCCCTGCCTGACCTCGCTGGGCTGCAGCTAGCTCAAGTATGCCAGCCACGCTGATTGTAATGTGGAGATCACTGTGCGCGAGCCAGAGGAGAAAATAGCTGGGCAGATGGTGCTATATTAAGGAGAGCGTCTCAGAATTGTCTGCTGGGATTCTCCGGGGGCAAGGGCCCGTCTTGGCCTCACTTGCTCTCTGCCTTCCCCAGAGCCACCTCCTCTTCTTCCCCTTTTCTCCCTTATAGATCCTCCCTCACTGAGGAGGCCATGGGGTGATGCACGGCCCTACAGGTGCTACCTCCAGCTGGAATTTGGGGGAAGATGAAACCTGGGCGTAGGAAGCCTGTGCCCCATCTGTGTTCAAGCAAGCCAGAGGCACCTCTGTTCCCACGCCACGGTCCAGCTCTCTGCTCTGCCACAGGTCCCAGGCAGGATCCAAGCGGCAGTTTTCTGCAGGGATGGGCTGGCACGGGCGAGGGAGGGCCTCCTAATCTTCCTTGTCAGCAATCAGCTTTCTTCTCTTCAGACTCCATGGGGGAAGGACTTGCAGCAGCATGTTTTTCTTCTTCCTCTCCCAGCCTCAGCTCCTCTCCTTTCCCCCCTCCCACCGCTCCCAGCCAGTACCAGCCCTGCTCCTCATCCCTGCCAGTTGTCTCTGCCTCCCTCCCAGCTCTCCCCTCCAGTTCCCAGCTAAGCTCCAGCGAGCAGGGCAGCAGGCAGGGGCGGGAGGGGAGGACAGTGACAAGACACAGCTGCTGGCTGCTCTTAGCAGCTCTGAGAGTGGCCCCTAGTGACCAGCAGCAAAGCGGGCTGGGCACGCACAGCCACATGGCAGGACGGAGGGCACTCTCGTCCCCTCGGAAGGTCAGCGTGCACTCCCCCGGGGTCACCCCTTGTAAACAAGACCTGTCTAGTACAGAAAACAAATGCGAGAAGAAAAACGCTTGGGTTGATGATGCAATTGAAGGGCCTGAAGACTTGTGGCTTTGCACTATTACCCTTAAACTTTTTTGGTGGCACTAAGACCATTTCCTAGGGCAGGGAGGTCTCAAGGAGGCTGGGCAGAAGTTCCCTTGCCCCATCTCCTCCCCAGCTCTGCTGGAAAACAGAGTCCACGTGTTGCATGACTTTTCCAGCCCTTTGACACATCCTAATGGATAGTATAAAGACGGTAGCTGAAAGCACATGGGACGGTCATCCTCCTTTATCAATGCAGGCATCTGGTGTTTGGGGGGCTCAGAAAGGAATGGAGCTGTCTGGTCAGATGTGATATGAGCTCCAGTGCGGTACATCTGGGCTGTGGCTGGGATGCCTAGCTGGTCACCTCAGAAAACTGAGGAGTGCAGAGAAGCCCCGGAGTTGCTCAAAGTAGTGGATATTCAGGATCCTACACATACAGAGAGAAAACTGGCTCCTTTCACCAGTCAGAGTGTGGAAGGATCAAAGATGGAAATGCGGGGATTGATCGTGGTGGGTGTCGAAAGGGATGCTAGAAGATAAAGCAGCACAGCAGCCGCACGGGAACAGTAATGCAATCACTCAGAGACGCTGCAAACGGCATGTGGGACAGTGTCCATCGTTTGCTCTTTATAGCACACATCTTACTTGGTTAGCTCTTCTGTTGTAAGAATAATTTTACCGCCTGTGAACAGTTTGCATGACACTCCTTTTCCACACAGCCCTTTCACAATGTTTTTTCCATATTAAACTTGACCAGTTTTTAAGTGTAAGATTGCCACAGAAAAATAATTTTGAATTTTTCTGGCTCTTGAACATTTAAAAAATCTTGTCCACAGCATTGCACCCAAATAATTTTTTCTAGTTGTTAAAATATGATGCTCCTGGGTTTATATCATGTGCTTCTTCATATCACTGTTACCGGGTGGTATTTTGCCCCAGCATGTCATGGTCATCACAGGACCTAGTTTTGATTTTGAGTCTGCGAGGAAAGAGGCAGGCGAGGTCCCTGGCTGCCTGAGGCAAAGCGCCGGTGCTTGAGAGAGGGAAATACTAATTCTGTTGTAGAAAGCAATGTGACATGCCATCCACACAATGTGGGGTAGTTATGGTCATTCACATTCAAAAAAGATTGATTCATGCTGGAACAGGTGCAAAGAAAGGCAGCGGGAGGATTAGGGTGTTGGAGAGCTGAGGTTATAAAAGTAGACTAAAAGAGCTTGGCTTATTTAGTCCAGCACCACGAAGGCTGAGAGAGGGATATGATCGCTCTCTATAAATACATCCTGGAGGTTAATGCTAAGGAGGAAGAGGAGCTATTTCAGTTAAAGGACAATGCTGACACAAAAGCAAATGGGCATGATAAACCTGGCATGCAGAAACCGAGGTGGGAAGTTAGGTAGATGTCAGGCATTGCTGCTGGCAGGGTGAGGGCAGGGGGCTTGGGCAGCTCGTGGGAGGCTGCATTGCTGTGGCTACCCGTGCCACGGGCTGGGCACAGCAGCCATGGGCTTGCGGGACCCCAGCAGGAGACATCTGCCTGAGTTTGGTGGAGTGCCGGGGAGGTGGCACAGCAGACCTGCAGCTCCCACCCTGCCTGCACCCTGAGGGCGCCGGCAGCCCCCATGTCCCTGCCTGGCTCCCCCAGGGCTCCCCCACAGCCCAGGACCCCATGTCAGCCCCTGGGGCCGTCAGCCCCTGACCCAGCCAGGCCGACGCAGGGCAGGGA
>NW_009203977.1:62989-83531 GCF_000690835.1 Fulmarus glacialis
CCCCAGGGCTGGTACTGCAGCAGCACAGGGTGTCCCCAGGAGGCTGCAGACATTTTGTTCCTGGCGCAGAGCGTGGTTGGCCGCTGGAGTTAGCCCATGGCTGAGAAGCTCTCTCTGGGTGTGTCTGTCACTTGAAATCACTTGCATCATGTTGTGCTTCAAATCTCTGACTTGGGCTTCAGATCTCGCTGCCTAAAAATGTTGGCATTGCGAGCAGACGAGTGAGTTGCTCTCCGTGATGGGAGCTGAGCGGCTGCTGGCTTGCCCATCCGGTTTTATTTCCACCCAGCGCCATATGCTCGCTGAGAGACTTCACCTTCGGATCAGTGGGATGGAGAGGAGCTGTCAGTGAAACTGTGTCTCCTGCCGAAGCGTGCTCGGCCAAGGCCGGAGTCCTGCCTCACTTCCCAAGAAGATGCTGCTGCTTGCTCTTGGGATGGTCTGCCAGTACAGTGCTCCGAGCACACCCCACCTTCAGCAGGCAGGCCACCCGTCTAAGGACCAGGTGACATAAAGCGATGGAGACCATAACTAGCTGGCAGGGTTGGCTTTTATTGCTCCTTGCAAAACAAGTAACATCGTGGTTACAAGTATGCCAGCTCGTGTGTTTCAGGGTTTTCCCCCCCTTTTCTATTTTCATTGCGTGAGGCTGAGGGCAGCCCATGGGATGAATATTTCACTCCGGACTTCCATTCAGCTGTTAAGTCAGGATGTTTGCCAGAAATGTAATTCTTTCTTATATCTCCAGGATAATAGCTGGGCAGGATGGTGGATGGCTCATTCAGGACTAGACATTACAACACTTTTATTCCTGGCATAGGATGGTGTGTGGCTGCACCGCCTCTGGGTAGGAGCTTGGCTAGTTGGCTGACAGTGCTTCTTTAAGGGGAGATTTTTTTTTTTTTTTTTTTTTAAATACCTCTTCTCTTGCTTTGCCCAGTGAGTTCTGCTGGTTGGGACATCCTCTATCAGAAAGGGACCCGTCAATGCATGTGTTAGATACCTGCTGCCCTCTAATGGCTGCCTGTCCCTGCGAGCCTTAGGACAGCACAGGTTTTGTGCATTCAGTGAAAGAAATCTGCTTAGCTCAGAGCTTTTTCCAGCGATTTCATAGCATGGGACAAATCTCTGGAGATCTCTGGAGAAAGAGGGTGGAGAGATCTCTTCATTACTCTTCATGATATAATGTGCCTCTTCCTTTTCCCCGCACTCAGTGCAAACCCCATCTTTTGCTCCTTGCTTCTGCCACATCCCATCCTGCTCTGATTCCTGTTAGGGAAGTACTTGCCTTTCCTAACGGCTTTAGATGCGGTTTAGAGGGTGGACAAGGAAGAAAAACAACAGTGCAGCCTTTGAACTCCGTCGGCTTTCTGCAGACCACAGGAGACCTGCAGAACATGGTCAGAGAGACACTGCTGTGGACTTGCCAAACACTTGGAGAGAGTTCAGACAGCTCCATTTGTGAAACGCTTTACTGTGGTAACGGAGACACATAGTGTCGACTTCTGCTAGTTCACTACCAGACGTGTAATAATGTCTGCTCTGTTCTGAGAAAGCTATCGGTGCCGTGCCTGCCTTGTTGACTTAGAGGGATTACATTTCTTACGAAGCGGGGACCACGCAGTTCCCTGCTGAATGGCTTGCTGCTCCTTATCTGCGGGCAAGGTACAGCGTGTTGCTCCCTCAGGAGCATTTCCTGAACCAGCACGGGCTCCCTGGAAAGCCTGGTGCTCATCAAGTGTTGTGGAGTTCTTCTGGTTTTCTCCCCAAAAACAAAATCTTTAAGACTGTCTGGAGGTACACTGCTGTATTGGAGCAGCACAAGGGAAGCAGTAAGATATCTGGAAGGAATTTTGCAGATGCGTTAATGATTAGTGGACTATGAAGAATGGTATCGACACAGCCTGCATCTCTTTGCCAAGGAATCTAGCATCCTACTGAGGACTGGAGGCCGTAAGCGACAGGGGAAAACGAAAGATGAATTGCAGTTAAGCAGACAAACAAACACTCCAAGAGCTCTTGGAGGAAAGTTCCAGGGGCTGGAGCCTAACTTCATTCACAGCTTTCTCCCTCTTTTGACTTAACTACTTTTGCTAATTTTGATAACAATCTCAATGAGAAGACAGGATCACGACTGTTGCTTCATCACAGTTAGCCAGCCTCAGTGAAGGTTTAATGAAAACAGCAAGGCTGCAATCTTTGATGTTCCCTCTTCTCTCCAGCCTGGAAAGAACAGTTGTAGTGCTCTATTTATGAAATGTATTTTAAATCTGGGTTTGCACATTTTGGAAGGTGGGGAGTGAAAGCCTGGTTTCATTCAAATCAGTGGGAATTTTGCCATGATTTGCATGGGCCAGATTTTCATCCTTGTTTATGTAGCTTTGCAGCCAGGCTGAAGAACTATTAGGATGCCTGGGCCAGAAAAAGAAATCTTGAATCTCAACATTTTTTTTCACTGCTGCAAACAGTTGGGGTAAAAATGCTGGGAAAGTCCCAAGGAAGTTGAACTGGCATAGAAGTCATGTGTTTAGCTGGCCGTGTTTTAGATGCTTTTTTTGTGCTCTCCATGTCCTCTCTCACTGCCTGAACTGCGAATGATGTGCTACAGACCAACCTGATCTGCAGAGAGCTGCAATTCTGACATGCAGCCATCTGCAATGCCTTCACCGGCAGGGGAATGCCGGGTAGCTTTTTAAGATCAGATAATAGGCGGGTGCAAGACAACCAGAAGTCTGAGCACACTTAGTAAGCAACGTTTCTGACTAATGTAGGCAGCAGTCGGTCTAATAGCGATCCACATTTGGTAGCCAAGGTGCTATGGGATGTGCTTGGATCAGGTTTGGGCATGCATCAGGTGAAAAAACCGCTCTGTTAGACAGGTTGCTTTTTCTAAGCTGCCATTAAAGGTCAGTGCAACACACTGAACTAGGAGCCACGTGTGAAAAGGATTTCTAGGTCACATCCCTGTGACTGTGAATTTGTACCCGTGGGGGGTTTTCAGGTGGTCTTTCTATATCTAGTAGCACTCATCAGCTTCTAAATTCCCCAGTCTGTGTCTGTGCAGCAAAGAGCATGTGCAGCTGTTAATTTCATTTGACAAATCCCGCACCTCATATTCCAGAATAACAGCCAACATACTTAAAATTTCTATTTTAAATCATTAAGTTGCAGTGTAGTTTTTACCCCAGAAGCTGCACTGATTTTAAAAATGGCTACATCTGTGCAGCTTCTTCCACTAAAACACTGGGATGCAAGGTGCCACACAAACTAAGCTGAACATCCACACAGGTCTGCAACGCTTTAAAACAGCTGTATGTTTTTAAACTCATTTAGTTTAATATTGTACCACCCAAGAATAGCACCTTGTGTAAAAAAAAATACCACCAAGGGCTGTGCTGGATTGTTAGAACAGGCAACTCTTAAGGTAGAGCTTTGAGCTAAAAATAAGTCACTCAGTCCAAGTGTCCACATAAGGTTGTGCTATGCTCCATAGCTTATCTGGTAGCAGTGACTTCAGAGGAACTCCATTGAAGAACGCAAGAAGAAAATTTGGTCCCAGGCTCTGATCTCAGAATCTCCTGTAGGCCCCAGAAGTGCATAAAGCAAACACTAATGCTTGTTTGGTGCAACACTGTCCCTTCTTTCTGCAGAATTTGCCTCAGAAGAACAAGGATCCAGTCAAGTACAGACTAATCCTGGACCCAAACACGATGGCTGAAGAGCTGCTGGACTGGATCCTACAGGCCTTGTTTAAAACGAAATAAAAGAAAACAAAAAAGACAAACCCAACAGTCCTGATGACACAGGTTGGATTTTTGCCTGAGGGAGACCTACCAGGTTTGACACTTGGTAAACGAAAAGTGAAATTGTTGGGGTGACTTCCCATTTTCTTCAAATAAACATGCCAACACTCCCATCACAAGCAACGCTCCAAACAGAACCAGTTTGGCTTCCTCTCCTAGGCAGGACCTACCAGAGAGAATTTTGTCGTCTTGCCAAGATGCTGGTGGCTGTAATAAGCTGGATATAAACAGGGCAGAGGGACACCCCACAGGCCTTTCCTTGCCCCTACCAGTGGAAAAGGGATGGGTGAGATTTCACTGCTGTTGTTCAGCTGTTGGTTAACAGAAGAAGCTGTTTTCTATTTGGGCTTGTGCTGGTTGAGCAGCCCCGTCTGCAGCTGTATCGTGTTACACACTGTTATGCAACCCCATCCTCCCTTGCAAACAATGACAGGAGCAACCTAAATCATGAAACATAAAGACTATAATTAAAGAGGGGAAAGTGCTTATTTTGCATTCGGATACCCACAGCCAATTCAGATTAGCTGAACTAGCAAATCGCTTGGCACAGGCTTAATGAGGATAACATTTGTACTGGACTAAACGATGGTTGTTTTACTCCACTGTCGGCCAAGACAGTAGTGTAACCTGACTAATGCTGCCATGGCTTGGGCAGTTCTCTCGCTTCTTAACAGACAGTGAGATTTACACCACGAACAGGAGGAACCTTGCAGTCAAAGGCTCTGCCTCAGGTTTTGAAACCATTAGCAGCCGGGGGAGCTCTGGTCCAAGATGATGCTTCAGGTCTGTTTCTTATAATTGGAAGTTTGCAGGTCTACAAATCTGACAGTATCTGCTGAGACTGTGCCCTACGTTTCCCTGCTGGGCTTACCCTCTTCATACGGGTTGGGGGCTTTATGCATCCATGCAGCTTGCTGCTGCAGTTGGCTGTGAAAAGTGGAAGCTCCCAGCCAGGAACTCTGAATTTAAAGAGCGTGTGTGACTGTGCAAAGCCTCTGAAAGCTTTGGAAAGGAAAGTATTTCTGAACCCCCTACTCCCTCCCTCTCACTTCTTAATGAAAAAAGAGCCACAGTTTTTAAGATCTGATATTTCTTTTAGATTTTTCTTGCTGGAGGTCTTCCTTGGGGAACCCAGATTAGTAGCTTATGCAGGCATTAATGGAACAGCAGCTGTTTAATGTTAAACAAAGAGAGATTTTCATCCAACTGATTGCTAGATATTTCAGTTAAATAAGAATTAATTAAGAATAAAGGCCCTGCTTCCCTTTTACCTTGCAACTTTTACTCTGGTGAACATCTCCAAGGGACTCAGCTGAGTTTTCTGATTTGTGCCACAGTCATCAGGACTCCAAAAGTTCTAAGTAAGATGAAAAAGAAAGGTGACTGTTTTTATGTTGCTGCCTTGGGGACTATGCAACTATATACCTGCTGGATCTTCAGTTGACCCTTGGGATATCTAGCAGGGGGAGGAAAAGAGCTTAAGTTTAAAATGTAAAATATGGGGACGATGAATCAGCACAATTTTGATGCTGGGGCTCCACCCACCTGTTTTAATCATTCATCTTCCCCTTTTTCCTGCTGTAATCATTCTCTGCATGTAGTTAGAATTATTTTACAGATCACTGAATGCCAGAAATGATGCAAGTTACACTGTCCCAGTATCAGTGGCACCCACATCTTGCTAATTTATACTGGATATGAAGATAATTACCCATGACTTTGGGCAAGTAGGTCAACAGTTTAGTTGACGGAGAGTTCTGCAAAATACTGATGACAAAACACTGCAGCATCTGTACCGCTGGTTGCACAGCGAACATTTTCTTGTCCCGCTGCTGTCCAAAACCCTGCATTATCCCTTCTCACAGTCATCCCATCACAGCCAAAAGCTTATCTATCTGAAGTGTCAGGCTACTCTTCAAATGGGAAGACATTGCATGACATTGAATAACAGCTCTGTTTCTCCATATGCATACATTTTTCACAGTTAATCTCTTATCCCTTTGCCTCAGTCTCTGAGGGGAAAAGTTCAGGCATCTTAGCCTTGAAAATAGGTCTGCATTGCCCAGACAGTTAGCTAAATTTGAGACGCAACAGGTTATTCCACAGAGGCATCATTAAGGCTGGGGACTGTGTTTACCAGGAGGGCACAATAATCACATTTTACTGACTGCAGTATTGGTCAGACATGAGACACTGCCTCTGCTGACACAGCGAGCCAGTTCTCCAGCCCAGGTGTACCTATACCCCAGCTTTCTCTCAGAGCCCCACATCCAGAGACGCTTCTTAACCTCCCCCTCATTTTAGGGGAGGTTTTAGGCCCCTCATTTTTTTGTACATCCTGGGATGAGATCGTCAGCAGCCCTAGGCCAGCCTAGATCTGCTTCTGCTTAGCTTTGCTATAGGCTTTGGGTGGGAACCATGATGATTTTGCATGCTTACAAGCCCTTAATTGCACCTGCATTTAGATGCCTCCTCCGCTTAGCTTAGCTTAGCTGAGCTCACAGCATGGGGTTCATCCTGTGCCTGAATGTATAGCAGGTGACCAGTCTTACATGCTGACAGAGAGGAGCTTATTTACAACTGGGATCATTTCCAAGCTATGAGGCCCAACAGAGTTTGGGCAGGAGGTTTGGCTGTGGAGGCAGGGGGGGATTTGCAAAGTGGAGCTAATGGGGTTAGTTCAGCACTCCCTTGCCTTTAGGGCTGTCCCAAGTTGCTCACCTGCTTTTAGTCAAGTGATGAAGCAGCAGCAGCAGCTGGTGCAACCCACCATTTTCATCGCCTTTATATTTGGCCCTTCAGCAATCAGGAGAGTTTGGACTTTGTTTTACAACAACTCTTACCTTCCCTTTAGGAACGATGGAGGTGGGAGATGAGGTGGATGGAATCATTACTCCTAGTGCAGGTTCCTGCCCTCTCCTTCATGGAGAGACAAGCTGACCTGATATTCCCTCTATCTACAGGAGCTTCTCTGACTTTGAAGGTACTGTTGCCAGGCAATTTTTAAAGAAGTGTATTGTTTATTTTTAATTCTCTAAATATGGGCTTAAGTTCATAGACAATTGTCCTTTTTATTGCCTTTTTTTTTTTTTTTTTTAAAAAAAAACTACTTTAGGAATACTTAGACCTAGGCTGATGCTCAGTATCAGAACTTGGCTCTCTCTGATGCTGTCAGGAGCACAGAGAGAAACAGCTGCCTAGGGACTGTAAAAGAAAGGCTCTTTACCAGCCAGTGGTGTCACCCCTGCAAAGATCCTGGGAAAACTGTTTCTATGGATCACAGTGCCTTGTTGGATGGCGGAGCAGCTGGGTATTTGATACTTCTTCGGAAGTCACATATTTACAAAGTCAGATGCTGACATCAAACACTTGGTAACTTAAGAAGGTGGAATTGCATGTTATGTTGGTGTATTCTTCTTTTTCCTCCACATCTTCCCTTCCTCTAGACTACCAGTCTGTTTTCTACTTTAACTCTGTAATGCCAAAAGCTGCTTGAAACAGGTTGTTCTCTTTTTCAGCTTTCAGTGACTCCGGTCAAATTCAAAGAGTTAATCTCTTCTACATATGTTAAATATAAAGGTTCTCTTCTGGCTCAAGTGCTGCTTTGCTGAAGTCTGTCCTTTCTTTTCTCTCTCTATTTTTTTGGAATTAAATTTATGGTTGCCTCTCCACAGAGTATGAAAGTTTCTTTTTATTATTATTTTAAGTAAAAAATATAACTGCCGTGGTGTCCCACTTCCTGGATGACATTGGCAACTTTATGTGTGGCTACTGACATTTCAAGAGAACCATCTTATACAGGCAGTCTGTGTTTGGCTAAATTTAGCAAGCCACGGATCAAGTGGCAAGTATGTTCCACCCTGAAACCTATTTTAGGGAGAAACTCGGCATAGGCACCAAGAGGTTAAAAAGCTGTGTGGGGGAGAAGAAAAAAAAAAAAAGACAAGAAGCAAAATATTTTGCAAGAATTGTTGCTATGTTCTGAGCTTCAGTTCTTGAACGCTGTGGCTCTGAATCACGTTCACTGGGGAAACAGCTGCAGCTGTTTAAGATGCTACTGCTCCTCAGCTGTTTGTTACCTTCCCTGCGCAGGCTGGGGTCTGAGCGCGAACCTTCCTCAGCAGCTTAGGCTTAATGTAGCGGCTTCAAAGCTGAAGCAAACAAGACCCAGGCACGTACTCCTTTCCCCCAGCATCGCTGGGAAGTGCAGCAGTCCCTTCAAGAGGGCTGGGGTGGGTATGGGTATTGTAAGCAGCCCCAGCAAGTTTCTGTAATGGGTTTGGAAGGGCTGCATTTATGTGCACTCTGTGCCTGAGAGTCCTGACGGTACTCTGTTGTCCCAGATCATGAAATATGTTTCTACATATTCAGTTGTGACTGGGTTAGTTAAAATTGTTTTGGAAAATTGACTTGGCTAAATCGCAAAGAAACCATGGTGTGGACATGCTGGTCTGTAATTAATTGATGAGCGCTAACCAGATAAAAACCGGTTGTTAGCTCGCATAAGTGCGTTCATATGGGTTTGTGCGTGTTTAGCAGAACAGTTCAAACCCTGTCTTGATTCAACTGCTTCTAGATGCTGTTTATTCCCTCCTATAAAAGTGTACATTACCAAAAAGGTGTAATGCTGTCCCAGAACAGAGGTGTACCACTGTGTGCCCATCCTCTCCTTACTGCCAGGGCTGCCCTGTGATGGAAGATGCAAAGCAGACTGCCTCCCTGGGAGCCCTGCCAGCGGCTGACTCAAGGCGAAGTATCTCAGGGACTGACTGTAATGGATGAGAGCCGCACCCGGGCTGGTTAAGCAGCGCACCTGGTGCTGTCTGCTCCAGCAGCGATTGGGAAAGACATTGGTGTTTGCTGGCATAGCCCTCTGACAGTGTGCCCGTGGCTCACCTGGGCTTCAGCTGCAAGCAGGCCTGCGAGCTTGCACAGCTACGAGGTCTTGCGTTGCCCCAGCCTGTGCGGGTGGGGAGCTGGCACAGCCCCTCTCCTTCCCTGCTGGAGCAGGGAGATGGATGAAACTAGGCTGGGGGCAGCTGAGTCACAGGCTGGCTCCTTGCTTACTCTTGGGGCAACTTCTTGATTGAGGATCCAGAGGTGTGTTAGAAACAGGAAAGGGACAGCTAGTGGGGATGCTGGGCTGGGAATCTGGAAGTGTAGGTGATTCCTAGCTACTGGTCTCAGCTTCCCCTAGAAACAAAATAGGGCTAATAGCTACTCTGGAATATTGAACATTACATAAGGGAGTATTCATGGGACTATCACTTGTTCTGTGTTTTTATTAGCAACACTGGTGCTTATTAAAATGGCAATAATCTGGGGATCTAGCAGGCTCTTCATTGCGTAGCTTGCTTGCTTATTCTTTTACTGAGCTCAAGTCAACTGACAAAATAGTTCAGGGTCTTCTGCATCAGCTGTTAGTGCAGTGTGAGAATAAGCAGGAAAAAAGAAAGAGGGTGTTCCCTTTTTTTCTTAGGATGCACCAAACATGTCCTTATTATTAAATCTTAACACAGAGGTTTTGACCAGCCTGAAAGGCATACTGGCAATGAGAAAACTAATGCAGTAAGTGCTTCTGGTGCCCAAGTGTTTAGGAGAGATGCTCTCCTAAGCATTCAGTACTCCTCTTTTTCACAAAAGTCATGAGAGCACTCGGTACTCAGCTCTAAAAACCTCTTGATCTCTGCAAAACCAGAGAAGGCCATGTTTAGCTTTCTTGGTATTCTTAAATCTGGAGGAGGGGAGGAAAAAAAATTAATCCCACCCCAGATCTGAAAGGAAGCACACTTAATTTCCCACCCATCCCCCCCATGGGAAAAAATCAAGTATTTCTCAAGCCCCAAGAAACTTTTCTGAAAGAGAATAGAAACCCAATTTAATAATGATATTTTTGCAAGCAGCCTTAAAATCTCAATAAAAGAAGGCAGAATTAAACCTCTTGAAAGCATCACCTTGACCTTATTTGGGGCAACACAGGTTGCAGTACAGTTTTCAGATCAGACTTGTCCTCCCCCACTTTCACTTCTGTGAAAGTGAGCAGAAGTAGAAGGGGTCATTTCAGCCCCAGCTTGCAGGACGCAGAAGTGTTGAAGAGCAGAAAGCAATACTTCAAGGCTGCTTGGAAAGAGAAGGAATTTAATTTCCACCTTAATCAGTGAAATGGGCTCTTTCCTATCAATTTCAGCAGGGGCTGCCACCGATGCTAATAGACTGAGGAGAAATAGCAAATAAACTAAACCTTGCTGAAACTGGTGGTGGAGGGGCAATCTGCAGCCCCTCCCCCCCATTTATGGTAGGAGTAGGAAACAGATAAGGTTCCTAATGGAACTTGAAAGGTGGAAATACTGGAGCCTCTGCCCCAAATGCACACTCATGACAGGTGGCAGGGACTACAGCTGGCTATTGGCTTATCAAATATGAAAGGACTGAGAAGAGCAGGGAAAAATGCTGGTGCCCTTTTAATGATAGAGGAAGGCTGCCCTAATGCCTAACTGCTGCTGAACACGCCATCCAACTCTCCCCTTTCCTCTGTTCCTCCTCCCTGGCTCTGAAGCAAGCTACCTGGGGAGACGCAAACAAACCCAGCACCCCTCACCCTCCCAACAGTGATTTTTATCTTTTTTTTTCAGTAGGATCAGCTTGCTGTGGGATGGCCGGGATGGTCGTGCTGGCCTGAGGGGGAAGCACAGCTGCAGATGGGGGTTGTAAGGAGGTAAGAGGCAGTGATCAGAGGGTGATTCTCAGAGGAAAAAAAAAAATCTGCTGAGTCTTGTGTTGGCAGCTGAAGCTGTTAATGAACTGGCTGTGGATCTGCTGCAGGGGATGGACACCTGTATTAATGCCTGGTATTGACAAGCTTGCTGGTGCACCAGCCTGTTACTGGAGGTGGCTTGGGAACAGATACATGCTGTGCTCAGCTGTCCCCTCTGCAGGGCAGTATTCTCTGGCAGAGAAGGGGTTGGTGGCCCACAACTGGTAGTGTCCTTGAATAGCAGGAATAGCCAGAGCCACTGTCAAGGTTTGAAGAGGCTTTTAAACAAAGTATGAATTTCAAAAGGGGACATGAGAATGTGAGCAAATACATTGCTGTGTGTTATTTGATCTCCCCTGTGTTCACGGGGGGGGGGGGGAAAGGAATTATGCATTCTTTGTAGGGGATGGAGGGAACACCTTATTCAGCTACCAAATCTGCTTGTAACGGAAACTTGCCGCTCCCTACATTTTTGGCTGGCTGCTGAGGTCAGAAGGGATAACAGTAGCACTGTGCTGGGGTTAGCGTTACTCTAGTTATAAGGAGGGAGCTCTGTCTTTTCAACATCGGCTGAAATCATATCGTCGTATGGACGCAAATGATATTTAAGTCATTAACACTTCAGTGATAAATATCTCCTCACATGGTAAAGTCCTAGGAAAGTGGCTTTGATAAAAATCAAGAGGATTGCTTAACTGGAAACTTTCTACGTTTATGGCACTTGCACTGTGTTGGTGTATGACACTAGATGTGCTCCAACAAGTAAGGGCCCAGCAGGACAATTCATAAGGCTTGTGGCCTGGTCCTTGTCGCTTTTTTGGAGGGCCCTTCAAAGCAGGCAGCAGGCCACTCTTGCCCTGCATGTGATGGCAGAAGTAGCAGCTGAGGCACTGCAGCCCCATCTGTGTTTCATGATGGTCTTTCCTGTATCAGGAGGCCAGGCGTGAGCTCTCTCTATGGGAGAGGAGGGGCTGCCAGGTCCTCAAGAAAGCTGGTAATTGGGCTGGTTTCCAGAAAAATCTGTGCTTGTGGGTAGCTCTTCTAATTAATCCCAGGAGCTCTTGGAAAATGGTTTGCTCTGGTACCACCAGCCGAGGACCATCCTCCTGATGGTCTTGGTGGGAAGCAGGGTGGGTACAGGCTTGTGTGAATGCCTGCAGCAAAGGCAGCATTTCAGAGAGGTGGTGAGCGGACTGCATGTACACAGGTCAGCTCTTCCACCTGTGTGTGATATGTGATGTTCGGGGATGATCAGGTGTGTAGTACTCATGTGGTGAGGAGAACTTGTGGCCTGTCTCTAGCTAGAAATTTGGGCACTGCTGTCCCAGAGCACGTAGCTTGCAAAGCCTCATCTGCTGGTAGTTTCTGCAATTGTGGTAGAGAAGGGCCAAGTTTCAGGGAGGAAAAAAGTGGCCATGAGAACTTTTGAATCACTAAAAAAAGACACAGACACTGCAATCCTTGCTATGACTCATCTAGGCTGTTATTTGAAAAAGGCAGGCTGAGCAGTTGTGGACCTCCTTGCTCAAGGGAGCAGCACTCATTTGTGAACTTGCTGAAGCCCTGAAAGCAGAATTGGTATAGGTGAACAGTTCCCATGCTGAGCCTCTGACCACTGATTTCCCTCCAACCATGGCCAGATGCAGCTTAGGGAGAGCTAGCAGGTCATGGCTGGCTAGTTTCTTCCCACCTGTTGTTTCCACTGCTGCTAAACAAGTTTGAGAAGTAAATAACCAGCAAATATATTCTCATTGTCATCTTTCTCCTGCAAACAAACCATGAAATAGTTGCAGGAATATCAGCCATTCCTGGATGATGGGGCTTTGCACTGCCGTGAGTGTTGCAAATGGGAGGTGGGGGGTGTCTGTGAGGAAAGCTGGTGTCTGCATTATCGAAGTGCGAGTGGGGATAATTTCAGGATGTTTTGGGAATGTTTTTCCCACTTTGAACTTTATTCCAAATTCACAAAGAGTCAAAGCACTGCTGTGAACTGCAGCAGCTTGTTCAGTCACCTTCCTCCAGTGAACAAGCCACGCTCCCGTGGGGCCTTGCTGGGACATGAAAGTGCCGACAGATGAGTTCTGGCAAACCTCGCAGCATCGCTGCCTCCTCCCTGGGGATTAGGGACCCGTCGAGTCCCGGCAGGAAAGAGTATGTCCCCTCAGCTCAGCAAATCTTGGTGCAAACTGCTGAGGGGGGTAGGTCTGTGGCGTTTCACTGTCCGGCAGCCGGGGTACTGGGCAGAGGAATGCTGCTGTCCCCGGCCGCTGCTGCTGTTTGCTCAGGGAGAGGGAGTCGGGGTGATAACGTGTCCCTCGTGATAAAGCGCCTTTGTTGTTTGCCTGCTCGGTCAGAGCTAGGTAGGTGTTCTGCATTGCCGTGCGTTAAGGGTGTAGGCTGTTTAAAAGAAACTAAAAAGGAACTTTGAATGGGCTGGGTCCAGGTGTCAGAGGGTTAAAACAGAACAGTTCCGGCAGTCGCTGGAGGGAGGAAGTTGTATAACATCACCTTGTGTAGAGTAAACGTCTCCATCTTAGCTAGACTTAGCCAGCCCTTTAAAATCTTGATGCGAGAGAGGAACTCTCGTGCAATTGTAAAGATAGGCTGTTTAAGGAGCTTTTATTTTTTTCAGCAGAGTTTTTGCGATGGTGTATCGCCATCCTCAAGGCAGGAAAAAAGATTACTGCGGGAGGTAGGAGGGGGGGGAAAAAAAAAAAAAGACTAGTAGCAAGGCTCAGTAGTTTAACAGTGCCATCTCCTGGATGGCCGTGCGAGGCAGGGATGTCCCAGCTTTGCACTGACGTGTCCCACACTTACTAGTTACCAGCAGCAGCCGTGAAGTCCCACACACGGACTTCTCGCCAAGCGCTGGACGGTGCGGGGATGCAAAGGGGAAAATCAGCGGCAGCTTATACCTAATCAGTGCAGCAGCCAGGAATGGTCTTTGGTGCGCAAAGGCTGGCCCAGGCAGGATTTTTCCACTCCATGCAAAAACCACAAGTCTTCAATGTTTTTCATCTGCATAGGGTGAAAAGAAGTCCTGATCTCACCTCCTCTTGCAGGGGTGGTGGGGGCTCAGAAAATAAAATTATTTGATTCATAGGGGGGCAGGACAGATCCCCTTTGGTAAGGTCAGATCAATTGTCCAAATGCTGATATTTAAATGTCATAAATGTTAATTAAAAGCAACAGTTAGAAAGGTATTTTGAAATGAAAAGCCCCTTCCTCTAGCACTGTGTCAAGCTTTCTCCGTAGAAACAGGCCAGGATTTCCTGGTGTGAGGGGGTATCCATTGCCCCATCCTCTAGGCCCCGACCTCCTTATTAACACCAATTAGCACAGGACATGTGCTGCTGCACAAGGCAGCATGGATGTAGCCAGGCAGCCCTGCTGGGGCTGCCCTGGCTGCTGCTGCAAATGCCTCCTGAGCCAGGATGATGCGAGGGTGGCATGGCTGGGTGGCTCCTCGAGATGGGGTGTCAGCTGGAGAGCAAGGACTCGCCTGGGACTGAGGAGCTGCAGCTTGGGGTACTGTGGAAAAGGCTGGGAGGCCAGCAGAATAGGGTCTCAGCTTTGCAGGAAACCTTGGTTTCCCCAAAGGGTTAGGTTTGCAGCCTTATTTTTACTGCTGCACTTGAGTTTCCATGAAGCTGAACAGGATCCAGGACTGCCTTGCACGTGGGTGGCAGTGCCACAGCAGTTTACACACCCTTGCCTTGTTTCTGGGCTCCTGGCTACAGCACCCCTATGACCCCTGCAGAGCCAGTTCAAGAAGTTAAACCAGCAGAAAGCACAAGGCAGAGGTGAGCAGCTTTATGCTGGTTCAGTTTCGTGAACAGATGTGCAGCAAAGCAGGGTGAACCTAGTGTGGGTGTGAGGAATGGGACAGGAGCACATAGCAGTGGTGGCAAGGGCATGAGCACAGCCCCAGTGGTCTAGGTGCTTTGCTCTGCCCTGAATGCTGTGTTTGTGATGGCCCCCAGTGCAGCTGGGGCAGGCCTTCAGCAGCAAGGTGTGCTTCCCGAGGCACATCAGCTGCTTCAATGTACTCTCAAGAGCACTTAAAGATGCTTAGGACCTTATAGGCAGTATTTTCCCTCTCTAAGGAAAAAATTTATCTTTGCAGAGGTTCTAGTAACAGCGTGGGGTGGTTTCTTTTCTTTTTTTTTTTTCTCTAGATGGTACAAAAAATATACTCACTTATGCAATACAGCAGACAGCTTTCTAATCTTACCTCTGTTGGACTACTTTGGCAAGTTCTTCGGATTTATATCTATATTTCATGGTGTTCCCCATCCTCCTCACTTTCATCTCTTCTTACGGTGTTTCCTGTGGATGTAGTTACTACTGAGGAAGCAGGAGTGGCAGGAATGTCTTGAAATGGCTGTGATGGAAAAACCTGGTAGCGTGGTAGTGCCTCCTGAGCGGCACTTTAGCCTGTGGTGGGGCAAAGCAGAAACTCCGCAATGCTTTTGACATGAGGAATGCTGCATCTTGGGACCTTGACCCTTCGGCTGGGCTGAAGGATTTGAGGTATGAGCCAGGCCAGAGAACTGGCTGAGACTGAAACAAGTAAATAAAGCTACAGTGCAAGTCTAGTGTGCTGACACAACTGGGAATTCCTTCAGCCAGTTTTGCTGCTGAAGCCCCCATATCATCAAGGTACAACTTAATAGTTGTGGACTTTCTTCCAAATCACTCATGAATGAGTTGTCTTCCTACCAGCCCTTTCTGCTGTGTGACCCCAGTCTGTGTCTGAGAGGTTGTCTGTTTAATCAAGTCCTTTAGCCACAACTCTTTCCAGACAAATTGCTTTGCTTGATCTGGCTGCTTCCCCTGAAATTGAGCAGAAGATCTTCAAACCTTAATATTCGCCTGTTAGCCCTGTCTCACCCGTGCTTGGGGCTTCATCCCAAGTGAGAGGTAAAAAACCAGAAAATTTGCTGAGAAAATGCCTTTCAATCCTGATGGTAATATCAGTTGTGTGAAGGTCTGCACAGAGATTGTGACTTCTAAACCAATGTAGAAAATATTCCCTGAACTGTCACAAGTGGACTGGGATTTTTCTTTTTGCCTCAGGATACTCTGGTGTGGTTAAACCCAGAGGTACCCGTGAATCTACTTGAGACTAAGTTTCTTACCTCAGCTGTACTTGGGATTTGTGTCCATGTCGCTCTTTTTCGCTGGCCAGTAAATGCCAGAGTGGGAGCAGTTTGCCATTGTAGACACAACTATATGAGAGATCTGTGTGAGCAAGCAGCAGTGACTTGGAGGTGAAAAAATTCTGCAGTGTTGTTTGCTTGCCTCCTTCTGCAATTGCAGCACCAAAGCTCATCATAGTAGTGGCTCTAGGCCTGTTTGTTTATTTGTACTTATTGGCCACAAGGTACTGATGTATTTTTGAACGCTCGTGTCTCTTGTGTGTTTACCCTTGGAGATGTCGATGGAAGGATTAGGGGTGGAAAAGTATTGTGTATTCCTGATCTGGATCTACAGTTCCCTAACATCCAGGGAGGCCTTGAATTTGATGTTACTTTCCTGTTTCTTAGGGAACAAACCAAGCTATGAATAATAAATACAAGCTCTGGGGTAAAACTGTTTTCCATTCATAAAATTCAACAGTAAAGACTGAGTAGTAATTTCTCAGCCTGCTGCAAAGCAATAGGAACTCCATGTTAGAACTAGAAAGCTACTGACAGCTTCTTCAGCTTTTGCTGTGCCATGGTTAATAAATTGGTTCAGCCTTTGGTTTTTATCTAGATACAACAAAGGTGTCTCCAGCTAAGTGATGCAGATTGGGAACTACACTAATTTGAGCAGTTTGAACTTGGGAAAAATAAAGGTAAAACAAACCCCCTTTTTCCTTCTGTTGGCTTATCTTTTGGCTTTCAGAATGGGAAATAGCTGGGGCATAACTTGAATAAATCAAGTAGAAAGAACAGATGAAAGTTATGGCATTGTGTTTTGGGCTGAATTAAAACCTATTGTGCAGACACTGAAGTTTCTGCTTCAGTGATTATGGGGTGAGAAAGAAAATTTGCATCCTATGATTTGATGTGGTCCTGATCCTGCAGTTATTTGTGTTTCAGCACGCAAAGGGTCCCGTGGGAGCTCAGGCAGAGCACTGCTGGGAGGAGGGGCAGGGAGGAGGGGGTAAATCACTGTCAGCACAGTGGTGCAAAGGTTGGGGAGGATCTTTGATTTGGGTGCTCTAGTAAAGAGCGTCTCAAGCATTCAGTAGGGAAACCTGATTATGACTTGCTCTCCTCCTGCCCTGGAGCAGCCTGTTGTTTTCCAAACTGATGTTTGTCAGGTGGTAGAAGGAGGTGAAGTTTTGCAAGGGGCAAGAGAGCATCCTGTATCAAAGTATTCTGTTTTTCAAGGTAAAGTTGCATTAAACTGGGGAGAAGCAAATGAGCAACAGTGAGGAATAATCTGTGCATTTTATCACTCTGCTAAGCCCAGCTGTAAAACTTACCATAGGAAAGCTAATAAAATGGGAGCCATACAAGCAAACAGAGGGCATGGGACTATTGGCAAACATTTATTTTGGCTCTGGTGGAGCCACTCTCCTGATCAAAGCGATTGGAGTTTGAACCTCTTAAGTTGTTCCCTGCTTGGTCTGGGAGTGCCCTGCTCTTGCATTGATGGCATCAGTATCCTCTGTGCAGCTGAGTGGAAGAAGGAAAGTATCAGTAGGGAGAAGGAAAGTATGTGTGAGGCTGCTTTACTGCAGTGCGAGACAACAGTAGCTTATTTTAGCTTTGCCAGCTGCTGCCTGGTTTAGGAAAACAACCTAAGGTTTATTGTATAACTAGATAGTACAGGCATTATCACAGGGCCAACAGGGAATGCTTCACCATCTTGCAGGCTCATGCCTGGCAGACTGAGTAGGTCTGCAACCCTTATCAACAAAATATCCTGCTGGTAGAAATCCCCTGGAGCCTCAGGCTGGGCCCTTTGGGAGCCTCTTCTCTGATCTCTTTGTTCAAGGTTCCCCTCTTCCCCAACTAGAGATGCTTGAATCCCTCTTGGAAATCAGTCTCCTGGCTGAAATGAATTGCTCCTCTCTGATCCTTTCAGGCTCCATGGTTAGTGCCTGGCAGGGGGGGCTCATTTGGTGAATGTGGTGTTCTTGCTCAGTCTCACTGGCTGGGGAAATACTTACAGAGCTTTTGGGAGGAGGTAACATAGGCGAGGAACGCAGTAGTGCCATAGAGAGAGGCAGAGGGAGGAGAAAGTTTTAATGCCTCATGAGCAGGATCTTTCTATGCAAACATCTTGCATCTCACTTTACATGTTAAGAGCAGAACAAAGACAGCTTTATTTCTGACTTTCTTTCTGTGGTTTCTTTTATCACGATTTTTGTCCCTTCTGTATTTTTTTGCTTTTTTTTTTGTACTCTGTTTTGGAGATTGTTGTAGACACCAGTGTGCTTGAGTTCAGATCCAGTTTAAGGCCAGCTCCTAATGTGTTTACACTAGAGAGGCCTGAGAGACAAGTGGGGAGTTGGGCTTGAATGTACCTGCTAATGCTGTGGCTCTCCTCGCTGGGTCAGGGCAGTGCTGAAGAACCACAGAGTGTCCCTGCCTCAAAGGAGAGGCCAGGCTGAGCAGCAAGGGAAGAGAGCAGACAGTGGGAAGTTAACCCTGTGGGTGTTAGTCTGCAGAGGATTGCTTCATATACACTTTTTTTACAATTCTTATTTTTAAATGGTTCTACATTATTGCTAGGCCAGAGTACTTGTGTTTGGGGCCCTCCCTGGAGGTGTGGGTATTGAGGGTGAACTGGAGCAATCTGGAAGGCTGGCAGAGCCATCCAAGCAAGACTTTCCCCTCGCTGTCCCAGGGGACCGTATGTGACTTTCTGTCCTCATATCTGCCACAGCCAGCTCTCTTGCACTGTGTGAGGAAGGTACTGCATCCATCACGTGAGGTCCAGTAAGGCTTTCCTGTTCTAGGCTGGTTGAACACTGCAGTATACGCCACATGAATCTGAGAGCTGTCCTCCAGGGGAGCCCCATCGTACTGCTGCACAGAAATGAGGGTCTCTGCCGTGTACAGCCATGTAACAAGGCTGGGTGGGTGAGAGCTAGATTTGTGGGTGGACCTTCATGCTGATCTAGGGATGTGCTGCTGTGAAGGAGTGGTGGGAGCTCTGTTCACATCTGGCAATCTTGGACTTTGCCTGCTGAGATACAGAAGTCTCTGACTGGGCTGTGCATGACTTGGTAGAAACATTGTAGTAACTGTTTTATCTCAGCTTTAACTGATTATTGAGTGTATTTGTAGCACACTGATCATTGTGTTTGCCTAAGCCCTGTGGGAGTTCCTGGGGACTAGACTCCCATCTCCTCTGTCTCACTGAGGCATTTATTAGTCCTGCAAAGGTTAGTTCAGAACAATCAGAAAGAGACTGGGGTCTATATTGTAGGCAGATCCTTCATCATAGTCCATTGCATGAGAGCTGAGGGTAAAGACAGCTTCATGCTTTACCTTCCCAGTGTCCTCTTGGACAAAAACTTGATTTTTGTTGGAGTAACACTCTTTAGATGTCCTGTTCCCCTCACTCCCCTTTCTCATGCTGCAGAGCACTATCAAAAGACTAAAATGGAGCCACCCTAGGATTATTTTAGGGCTACACCGGAGAGTGTAGAGATGGTGATGAGAAATTTAAACAATGGATCTTTATGGAAGGAGTAGCATCTTTCAACATAACAGAAGTAAGAGCATAAAGACACTTCCAATTCAGGCAATCTTGCCAGCAAGGGCTGACAGCCTAGAATCTGGCAGCGGGGTTCAGTTGTGCCTCATCCCCCTGACCTCAAGGAGAGCTGGCTGGAAATGCGCAGATCCTTGTTTTGGCAAAACCCAACTGCCTCCTTGCTGAGGCTGCAAATCCCTGGAGGATATTGCTCTCACCCTTACATAGTTGAGCTATGTTCAGAGCCTGGATGTTGCTACAGTGCCCATACTAAGCTTTTTGAGGCTATTTCAGAAAGACACCTGCAGTAGCTACCAAATATATTTGAATTTTGGTGCGGTAGTGTGAATACACCACAGACGACTTCTGGGACAGCAAGAGATTTGTTAGCTGTGTTGGCACCAATGAACCTGAGCCTTGTTTTTGTTGCTTGACCATGAACAATGGTGTCTGATTAGAAACAGGAATTCATGGAGGAAACAGAGGCATTTCTTAGGCTGAAGTGGCAGAGCCCTTTTTAATTTAGAGAGCAGCTGAGGCTTTGAGCTGCTAAGCCCTAGATGATTTTTAGACAGGAAAGCTCCATGGCTCTGTGGTATGGCAAACTTACCTTTCTCCTGCTATGGAGAAAGCTCCAGTTTAAGCCTTGGAATGTGGCTTTAAGATTTAGTCTTGGTTCTTCAGCTTAATTCCAAGAGAAAAAGGCAAGCATTTTTTTGTGATAGGAAGCCAAATGTTGTTCGCCTGGTGCTGGGAGTGAGGCTCTGCAATGCCTGCGTGTGAGCTGGGCAGTGAAGGGTCAGTGATGGAAGATCTCAAGGGCTAGAAGTCTGATGCTTTAGAGATTAAATTCCTGCTTTTCAGGCAGCTGAGACCTCCTGCAGCAGCTTCTCCTACAGATGCTCTAGGGGAACCCCTGTACTATGTGGAGGTGAAGGCTGGCTTGTTTGTTGTGGTGGGCCTGGGGGCCCCTCCAGATGTGCCCTAGGGTGTAAGGAGCCTGGCAAATTTACGTAAGAGGATCTTGGCTATTATGGAATTGATTTCAAGTAGAAGTGCTTAAACTAGCACTGGGTTTGTTTATTCATCTGATAACCAGCCCAAGAAGCTTGGTGGAAGGAATTTGGGTTTTAGTCATGCTTTTGTTGTGTGGTTGTGGTGGAATGGAGCTGAGCAAGTGGACTTTTGTGTGAGTGCTGATGCTGAATGCAGTTTTGTTAGCTTCTCCTCAAGGTGTGGCTCTGATATATTACGGGAATAGAATCATAGAATCATTAAGGTT